>NW_007772018.1:0-5057 GCF_000696425.1 Galeopterus variegatus | reverse complement strand
GACATACAAGTTAGAGGCCAATATTTGATTGAAATAATGAATTCCTGTATAATTGAAAGGCAGTTTCTATTTTTAACATTGTAAGTCTTGATATTTTTCCCAATTACTTAGAAGATGTTGAAGGTATACTCATCCAAGTTGTGGATTAACCAAAACATCTTTACTAGCTGGATGATGGACTGCATCTAATACGCTGAAATTTAACAGGAATGAATGTATGTTCCTTTATTTGTTTCTAAAAATGCTGCTCTAAGAGACAGGAGGTTTCAGTGGCAATAAATATGTGATTGACCAATGGTGTGATGAGGCTTTCAAAGAAAAAGGACTGTGATTCAAGGTTGTGTGAATGCACATAGGTGTCTAGACAGAGTGCAATAATCCTGTGCCTTCTCTGCCCCAGAGGTCCACTTTAAAAGGATGTAGACATACTGAATGACCAAGAGATATAAAAGAGGAGTAACCAGTGTGTTTAAGCCATTTCATGTAAATAATCTGTTGAAAGAACTGGGAATAAACCTGGTAACCATCTACTGATATTTGAAACGTTGTCATGTGAATGTATAATTAGACCGTGAAGACTTCAGTGCTAGCATTTTAACCAGTAACAGAACTTCCAGAAAGATTGTGGCTCAAAATATGGAAGTATTTTCTAATGGTCAGAACCATCTAAAATGAAATGTGTGTGATTTTATTTTATTTTTTAAGTCGTGGGATGTATCCCAGAATAGAAGCATAATTTGGGGGGATGTTAGAGCAGGCATCAAAGCTTTGAATGAGTAGGTAGCACTTAAAGTTTTTTTTTCATGCTTGAATTGTTAGCATTCTATGAAGCTGTTTTCAGCTTGCTTGACTTGTAAGAGGCCAATTTTCCAATAATCCCATCCAAAGATAATTATATTTTAACCCCAAAGGGCTTGTACAACTTAATAAGGATCTTGCCTATCTTCTTTTCTGTCTAGCTTTTTGCCTAATTCACATTCAGGTGGCTTCTGACTCCAAACTATCTTCTGGAAAATTCCTTTGTTGTTCAAACTCAAGCCCCCTTTAATGGCACAGATATCCAGATCACTTGTAGTTTTCTAAGTTCTAGTTCTGGTATGATGGACATGGTCTTTGACATTTGATTAGCAGGAGTTTGGTGACAGATCCTGAGTAAACTGCAGTGAATATTCCAATTCTTTGTCTTCCCGGTTATTATATTTGACTAGCTATAGAATTTTCTGTGAAAACTCGTAGTCTTTATATATTTATAATCTTACAGTATAGTCATAAGTTAACTCTAGACATCATAACCTCCATAATTACATTGAAGCCCTTCTCTCACAAATAAATTTATTTGGAATTTGGTTTGTAGAAGGGTTTGAGATAATGGTTGCAAATATAAGTAGATATGAGCAGAAAAGCAAGAAGACAAAGCTAGAGACAAAGATTCGGGAGAATTTATGTAACTAATGTGTTGTTTAAAGAATGTGTACAGAGAGGGTAATGGGAATTTCAGCTCTGGGGTGGGTCCTTTCCTGATATTACTCTAATGTGTTCTGATATTAAACAGGAGACAAGTTTATTCAACATTCAGACCAAACATTCGTATCAAGAGAAGAGCAAAGGGCAAGTGCTTATCTTCTTTTGTGCCATGGACTGTGCTCAGTACTTTATCCATATTATCTCGTTCGGTCTCCATAACAACCCTTGGAGGCAGGTGTATAAGATGTAGGTAAGGAAATAGTTTAGGAGGTTGAATATTTGCCCAACTTTACACAACTAGCAAGTTGTAGAGGAAAGATTCACATTTATATATGTTTGCCTTTTCTACCACATTTTACTGCTTACTCTATTGTATGAATAGAGGTTGGGGTGGGGGAGTGTCTCAAAACATAACACAGAACAATAGGGCAATGATGCCATAACTATCTTTTCATCATTTTAAGCAACAGATGATTATTTGCTTTTAGTAGAAAATTCACAAGATCAAAATGTTGGATTTCTGGAACCCCTATAAGTTCAAAGCAAACAGTTTATTTTAAGAAGTAATAAGGCACATGCAAATTTGTCAGCCATCAAAGCATTAAGCAGGTAGCTCAAGCATTCTGTTACACATGAAAAAGCAGAGGTTGTTCTTTATGATACCATAGTTGCCCCTGGGAACCAACATAGTGAATTTGCTCGACCTTGAGCATTTCAGGTGACAAGATTAAATCAATAAGGGAAGAGGTTTCTCAACCTCCAAGTACCTGGAGTTCAGTGGGATTTGCTGGAGATGAACTCAAGACTCAGGGCTGCGGAAAGCCTTTGGCAGCTGGTGGCATGTTGGTGGAGGCCTGTGATAACACCTTCGCCATCAATCCCCTTATCTCCTGATTACACTGCTTTTTAGAAGCTATCCCTAGGGTAAATCTCTTCAATTGATTTTGCTGTCAAGAGTCAGATCGAGTTCACATAGGAAAGGAAGATTAGTACCTCACTGGTTAAGTGCTTTAGCAATTTGCCCTACATGTTAAATTATGGGCTTTATCAGCTCAGAGCTGCTTAATTTCTGGAGCAGGGTGAAAATGATACCATTTGGGCCAACTGCTGATCTTCACATTTCAGTCACTGGGGAGTTTGGCAGTTTGAAATTCTCTGTAAGTTTAGTAAAATCCTGCAAGTCCTGGGACTGATTTTTCAATATTGCTGGCAGTCTCTGGCTCTCTTGATAAATTGCTTGGTCATATTGCTGTGAATTTCTATAGTCTTCCTCCACCGTCTGTTCCAGTTTCTTTAAATAACTACAGGGATTTGCTAGAAATGATAATAATATCATTAGTGTTGGTTCTGAATTGGTATGGTTGTGTGATGTGACATGCAAATAAAGCAAACATAGTAACATTGCAGAGATGAGTGACAGAAAAAGCCACAGTCCAGATGAATGTCAAAAGTTGGAATAAACCACAGTGCTATGCCCAAAATTCCACTATATGCATTAGAAGGGAGGCGATATTTCATTCCCTCCACTGTCTTTGCTATCCTTAGGTAATCTTCACTGATTCTTCTAAAAACAATCTCTTTCTTTTCTACTTGTAAATTATTTCACCCTCTCTGCAATCTCCTGACAATTTCAGTTACATGACTAACTGGACTTCTATTTTGCAAATAAAATATTTTGGAAGAAATGGGAAAGATTTCTAGTAAATCTTCTTGTTAAATGTTGGAAGAGAGTTGGTACTGGTCTCCCACTGTGTTGTACTTACACTTAAGTACCTTAAAAAATAGATGAGAATTATGTTCCCCAAATAATTTCTTATCATTTTTCTGAGCAACAGAGTAATGGATTTCACTCCCTGACTTGTTCCTGGCCTCCTTGGCTTCTGGTCAATTTCTCTTCTCTTATTGGACCTCTGTTTGTCCCACAACCTCTCTAACATCATCTTCCTTCCCCACAGGTACCAGTTGAGTGACATCTGGGAGGGGACTTGGCATGCCTGCAGGTTGGAAACATGCAATGTGTACAAGGACATCAGTAAGTATAGGGCATTAGTTTGTCTCAGTGTCCAGGATTCAGAAAGGAATCCCTGGAGGAAGTGTTTTCTAAACTGTGACCTGAAGGATGGATGCATAAGCATTACCCAGGTAGAGAAGAAGGGCAGGGACAAAGATCCAAAGATGAGCGAGACGGATGAGAAGGGGGAACTACAACTGGTTCAGTATGGCTGCAGTGCGAGGTATAGACAGTAAGGGGCAAGAGGCGAGGTTGGAGTAGACAGAGCCAGGTTATGAAGGGTCTTTCCCAGTTATGATTTATTTTGCTACAGAATTTGTATTTATTTCAAAGGAAGGAAGGGCATAATTTCCCAGTCCTTTGGAGCTTTCATTGTTCTAATACCAATGATTTATCTCCACATCTCAAACAGGTATTGTTCTTTGCCAAGCAAGGATCTATCCCCAGGGATGAATAGAAGGGCAGAGAACAATCATACTGTCTTTCATTGAGCAGGAGTGAATCCTGAGCACATTTAGCCTCAAACCTCCATCTCATGATGAATCATTCTTAGTGATTGGTCATTTTTGAATATCATTTTCCTTATATTCATACAGCCTCCCACATTTACCCACTAAACCAATTGACTGGATCATTTCAAAACACAAAATCTGATCACAGCCTCCTCCCTGCTTAAAACCATTTAATGGCCTCTTGTCACCACGGTCAGCTGGCTGCCCCATGGTCTGGTTCCCTGCCACCTCTGCAGCTTCACATGCTTGCTCTTCCCTCAGGCTAGGAGCTCGTGCCTCACTGACCTTCTTTCAGGCCTTTGTCCCTCTTGCCATGGAGAATTTGCACCTGCTGATCCTGTTTTGTAATATTGCTTCATTTCCCTCCCACCAGCTCACTTTCATTTCTCCATCGCTTCCCAGCTCCATCATCACTTCCTCAGGGCACCTCTCCGAGCAGGCTGGGTTCCCTCTATTCTACCTGTCTTAGTTCTCGTTGATAGCTCTGCTTCCCAGGAGTCATTACAGACCTTGCGACCTGCTGGGGGATTCCAGCATTCCATTTTTTCCCGTTAGTATGTATTTATGAAAATTGCCTGGCAAAAAGAAATAATCAACATAGGTAAGTGTTTTCCTTGCTGCTTCCTGGAGCGAGCTTTCCCTGCTTGCTTAGGTTTTGGTCTGCTCTGCTCTCTTCCATCTCTTGCCACAACTCATAGGTCTACACCGACATCTTCAACCACTTCTCTCATTCTCTTTGGCGTATTCTCTTTCTTCTCTGCAGGCTCCTTTTTCATCCTTGTCCCTTTCACCTAGGTATTTCCCATGGCCCCATCACTATTCCTGCTCTTTTCTTCCTATCTGAACTTCCCCTAGGCTATGTGATCTGCCCTCATGACCTCTACTGCCACGTAGGCCCCAGTGAGCCTCAGACTTGTCATCTCTCTAACATCCACCTCTCACCTGTACTCCACTTGCATTTTTCTAACACACAACCGAACTTTCCACTTTGATGCGTTGAAGACACCTCGCATCCTCTATGTCTAATGCTGATAACATTTCTTCTGCCTTTAGCACTGCTCCTTCACCCC
>NW_007772017.1:4766-5057 GCF_000696425.1 Galeopterus variegatus | reverse complement strand
TTTGGCTCTGAAGTCAGAAAGAACAGAGGTCAAATCTCAGTTCCACCCCTTACCCTGTTGGGCAAGTGACTTAATTGCTCTTTACCTTCATTTCCTCACGTGTGAAATGGAGATAAAAATAGTGTATACCTCCTAGGACTGTGAAAATTAAATGGGACAATGTGTTTGAAGTGCTTAGCACAGTGCCTGATACGTGCTGAGTGTTCAGTCAGTCTCTGCTCTTATTATTGTATTGCTAAGGCTCATTGCTGGGTTATTTTTCTCAACAACCATTGAGTATTAATGCAAATA
>NW_007772017.1:2338-2691 GCF_000696425.1 Galeopterus variegatus | reverse complement strand
ACTATCTTTTAAAACTCAGGGCACATTCATCTGATGGTGTGAGTTATCTACTGAAGGCCAATTTGAAGATGATGAAGCTCCCTGTGTGGAAATCATTATTTGGCTGTCTGAAGAATATTCAAGTCAACCGCATCCCTGTCCCTGTCACTGAAGCCGTGGAAGTGAGGAAACTCACCTTCAAAAGCACTGATTACCTGACGCACCTCCCTCCCGCACTCAAGATCATTCTTCACTCAAGACACCACCCGGACGGTTTTAATAGCAAGTCTAGGTTTGAAGTCTGACCATGTATACCCATCATTTTGGCATTCGGCGCTACATATATATTTTATATAAAAATCCCATTTCTTGAA
>NW_007772017.1:0-293 GCF_000696425.1 Galeopterus variegatus | reverse complement strand
CAACAGAGGCTGAGTGATGGTCCTTAGGGGTGCTATGTTGGGTCAGATGTTGAACTGCATGACTCTAAATCATGTGCTTTCTAAAAATACCGATTTTCAAATGAAAAATCCACCAGGGGATTACCGCCTGGGAGTCAAGTCTGGATGGAGTCATCCATTTTACCTGTCCTTGGCAGGTTTGCACTAAAATCATGGTTCTCTCTCCTGGGTTGCTGGTGTCAACCTAACTGAATCTATGGCTTTGTTCATTAGTGTTGATTACTTGTTAGTGCTTACTAGTCTCATTATAAAGG
>NW_007772016.1:4271-5058 GCF_000696425.1 Galeopterus variegatus | reverse complement strand
ATACACCATGGAATACTACTCTGCCATAAAAAAGAATGAAATTCTCCCATTTGCAACAACATGGATGAGCTTGGAGTATTGAGTTTTGATTAGCATTCAGTCAAGGCACAGATCTTAATTAAAAAGGCCAATATAATTGGAATACATACATCCCTTTAAAATTGACACCCAGATCAAGACATAGAGCACTCCCATTACCCTAGAAAATTTCTTTATATGACATCCTGATCAACTGTGACCCCCACCAAGAGCAACTACTGTGTTGGCTTTTTATCACCATAGATTGGTTTTACCTGTTCTTGAGCTTCATACAATGGAATCATACACTAGGTAATCCTGAGTCTACCTTCTTTCACTAAACAGTATGGTTTTGCAATTTATCTATGTTGCTGCATTAACAATAGTTTTTCGGTTACTATTACTAAGTGATTTTCTGTTGTGGGAATATACCACTATTTTTTTTTTTAAATCTATTCTCCAGGGCAAATGGACCATGGATATTCTGTGGATGGATATTTGGGTTGTTTCCAGTTTCAGTTATTGTGGATAAAGCTATCATGAACATGTTTGTACAAATCTTTCAGTGGACATCCGCATTTATTTAATTTTCTAGGAGTAGAAATGCTGGGTCATATAATTATTAATTGATGTTTAACTTTATTAGAAACTGCCAAGGAGGTAGGAGGTTGTACAATTTGACACTCCCACCAGCAACATATGAAAGTCCCAGTTGCTCCCCATCCTCCCCAATCCATGCTATTATTAGCCATTTTTATTTATGGCTATA
>NW_007772016.1:1921-3337 GCF_000696425.1 Galeopterus variegatus | reverse complement strand
CCACATCTGACTCCCTGGAGCACAGACCTGAGGTTGTTGGACTCAGCAGGAGCCAAAAGAGAAGGCTGATCCCCAAAAGGGTTTGGGGAGAGAGATTCCTCTCATGCCCAGAAAAAAGGTTATTCTAGAGAGCGGTAAAAGGACTGCACAAAATGCCTTTGTGATATACTTTATTGATAAAATTATTAGTAAAATAAATAAATAAATAAAGGGAAATTTGGAGAATAGGAATGTTTATTGCTACTGAGCTATAATTTTTATTAGTACTACTTCCAGACAAAAATAGTATTTCAATCTAAATTGCTAATTCTAATAAAGATGAAAAAAAGGGTTTACCTTCTATTACTTTATAACTTTAACGTTTTTCATATACTGACAACCTTAGTTTCAATAACAATTAAAAAATTATTTTATTATTATTTTAAATTTTACATACTATTTCATTTCTTCCTGCTTTCATTAATTTTCAGTTTAGTTTTCTCTCTTCTTTCATGCATTTGATCATACTATAAAAACGTTTCCTTAATCTTGTCTTTATTCACTTTAGAATATTCTGAGGGGTAATCAATAGCAATATATAAAAATCTTCCTTTTTCCATTTTTTTTTTTTGTCCTTTTTAGAGACCGGCCACACCGCGCTCAGCCAGTGAGTGCTGTGAGCGCACCAGTCATCCCTATATAGGAGCCGAACCTGCGGCGGGAGCGCTGTTGCGCTCCCAGCGCCACACTCTCCCGAGTGTGCCATGGGCTCGGCCCCTTTTGTCCATTTTTGCAGTTATATACTTACATGGTTTGACCCATAGTTTATTCAACCACCTTCATACTACACTTTATATAGTCTGTTGTTATTATAAATAAAAATTAAGCATCTGTTGTTTGTTATTTTTTCCTACTATACCTTTGGGATAGATTCCTGGAACTGTGAAAGCTTTGAAAGGAGATAAACGCATATGTAATGACACTAGTATTTCTAATCTCCTACAGTCGCTGTTGTAACTTGTTACAGTCCTGCTCCAAATGTATAAAATGCTTGTTTCCCCACAGATTCACTTACAAGCTGTGTTATTTAACTTGCAGATTTCTGCCACTCTGATAAGTGAGAAATGATAATTCAAGGAAGTTTTTATCAGTGTTTCTATTATTATCACTTTGCCAAATTCTTTGTGGCCTTAAAGACTATTTGTATTTTTTTTTACTATACTATAAAATTATATCTTATGTGTATTTTCCCATAGGACTGTCATTTTCACCTCTACTAATTGTGACATAAGTAGCGACTGTCCCTCAAATTTTCATTTGTTGTTTTATTTTCTGTTCTGTTATTTTTGCAAAGAAGTATTTTATTTTCATGCAATCTCAACTTTAAACCTGCTTTTAGAGCACTGCTCTGCTGTATGAAAAAAGATAGATGCATAA
>NW_007772016.1:0-791 GCF_000696425.1 Galeopterus variegatus | reverse complement strand
ACATGCAAGTACAGTTATCACTTTGACATGATTTCCATTTCTGAATGTACACTAACGAGTGTCCACCTGTATCTGCCAACAGAGACACGGTGCTTCAGTGACACACAACAGAAATAAATTTAAAGGCAACGTATTCATTTATAGACACATTAAATGTGAAAATACTCTTCAGTGGTGAGTTCACATCATTCTTTCAGTTACTTTATTCTCTGCATTGAATAATCTATTGGGCTTTGTAGTATTTTCATGTTTGTTTTTAGAAAATTGGAAAACAAAATGATGCCTTATGAATCAAAACCCTATGGAATTTATCTCAGAATTGTCTTCCTTAACAACCTCATGGGATTTAAATTTAACAATTCATGCATCACAATCATTTATGAAAATCTCAAACAAATATATCTATAAGTTTTAGGAACATTTTAGAGTCTGTTCTAGTTGTCCATCACAACTGATAACATCATTTGAGATTAGTTGAATGAAATGGGACTTTTGTGTGCATTACTTTCCTAATGGCATCCTTCACTTCTTTATTCCTCAGGCTGTAGATCAGAGGGTTCAGCATGGGATTGACCACTGTGTAAAACACAGAGGCCACTTTGACTGTGTGTCTGGAGTTTTTGGAGTTGGGCACACAGTAGAGGAAAAGGACGGTCCCGTGGAAGATGGTGATGGCGGTCAGGTGGGAGGCACAGGTGGAGAAGGCTTTGTGCCGCCCACTGGCTGAGCACATCTTGAGGATGGTGACAACAATGAACACGTAAGACGTGAGGATGATGAGCAGTGTGCTT
>NW_007772015.1:3838-5059 GCF_000696425.1 Galeopterus variegatus | reverse complement strand
ACTGAATCATTAAAGACACAGAACTCATTAAGGTAATAGATTAGATACTTACCTTCTAAGTATTTAAATTTCATCTAGAGCTTAAAATTGGAGATAGGTTATGATTCTAACTTGACATGGTTTTATAATTAAGCTTAAGTGATTTCCTTCTCATGAGAACTTTCAATTAATGTCTCCTAGGACCTCCATCCACTCCCATCTTTACTTCCAACCCCATTTATCTCGGGAAAACTCCAAAGTTCTACCATTGACAACTGGCAGAAACAGTCCACGAAAATCTGGGAACTCTTCAGACACAAACTTTTCATAGTAAGGTGTTTGTGTGCAAACTATCTGGTGATTCTGGACTTGTAAAAGGACCTAAGTACGTTGGAAANGAGACATGGGGTGGTCTTCCTAGAGCCAAAACTTACTCATAAAATCTCTAGATTAGAAAACATTTCATAATATACCAAAAAATAAGCACCCACTTTCCATTGAGACTGAAAATAAAGTGTTGTCAACTTTCACAAAAAGGTTTTCACTGGATTTAACTCACTATGCCATGGGGAAGACCCGAGATAATTGAAGAAATGAAACAAACACTTACCCTCTCATTTCATTTATGTCATAATTTCCCTTGGGTTGTGCCTGTTTTATTGTAATGCCATGGCTCTTGAATTATAACCTGTGTATTTCAATAGCCAATCAGCAGTACCGCGAAAAGTCTGTGACCCAATATAAGGAAGTAAATATTTGCTTTGTGAACCACACTCATTGTCTACAATAAAATTATATTTATTGACAGAGGGATTTTTTAAAAAAATCTCACATACAAAGCTTATGAAATTCAGAGAGATTTCAGACCTTTATTACTCACACTAGAGTTTCAAATACGAAATATATAATTTCATGAAAAAGCCAACACATATAGTAAATAGTAGAATACAAATTGAAATACATGTCTGTTTGACACGAGATTTTATTTTCCACCACAGCAATTTCCTTCTCCTATAGGAAACTCCCACTCACTATAAATTCTAGGTTTGTTGATCCTGAATTACTGAGGTTTTACTATATTTGATAAACTGGAATCAACAATGATTATAAAATTTTATACATTTAGGTAGTTTAATTTCTAAGGAACTTTACAGATTTTCCAAGCTAAATAATTAAACTTTTGAAACCAAATTTGTCAAAAGTCATAGAATTTAAAAAGTCAAAACCAGGAGCTTACAAGAC
>NW_007772015.1:0-2731 GCF_000696425.1 Galeopterus variegatus | reverse complement strand
TTGCCACTTAGCATTTTCTTTCCTTGTTTGCTTTTGCCTTTAAAAAAAAAATTAATAGTAGCTCTCAAATTTAAAAAAGTGCCAGAATACCAATGGAAACATGGGTAAAAGATTTAAGTAAGCCACCCTCAAAGACAAACAAACAGACTTGTTTATAAGCATGTCAGAAGTAGTAACCTTTATTAGTAACCAGGGAGATAAAAGTTTGAAAAATATTATTTTCACCTATCACGTTAGCAAAGATTTTTTAAAAGATGATATGTTGGCGAGAACTAGATATTCTAAGCATCAATCCTAGAGAAAAAAATGCAATACAGGTATGCATACAAAATCAAGGCATCAGTTAAAACTGGAAAATATTGGAAATAACACTAAAGTCCAAAATTAAAAGAATGGCTAAATAAATTAAGACATCCACAAGATGAATTGCTTTGTAGTCACTAAGTTGCATTAAAAGTGTCAATTTTAATTTCTTGAGAAAGAGCAGCAAAGTAATGTTAATTTTTAAAAAAGCAAACATGAAGTTCTACAATATAATTCCAAATTTTTAAGCAATGGTACATTTATGCATTGAAAATGAACTGGTGATAAACTAGTCTGTATTTTCAATAGCAGTTCCTTAAGCACTGGGATGATTATAAGTACTTAGCACATGGTAGGTACTATGTTCAGTACTTCATATATATTGCATTATATTTATGCTTGTAACCATCCTTTATCCCTGTTGTATATCTGAAGAAACTGAGTCTCAGGGCAGTTAAGTAACTTGCCCACAGCAACAAAGATATTAAATGGGGGAGCCAGGACACAAGCTAAGGTCAACTTGACCCAGAATTTAGGTTCATCACATCCACGCCTGCCCACAGATAATTTTCATTTTTTGTTTTTACATTTTTCCGAGTTCTAGGGGATCTAAAGTAAGCAAATATTGCTTTTATAATTTGGAAAAAAAATCATCAATATATATGTTATTTTAAAAATAAAAATATTCACAAAGTGACAACAATTCTAAAAATTGTTTCCTTGGAAGATGTAGGACCATGGATATGATTTTTAGGATCTCAAACTAGTGTACCTGGCAAACAGCATGAGTGCTTATTTAAAAAATGTAATTCCGATCTTTTGTGAGCCATGTCAGTTCTGCAAAACTTATTCATTAAAAAGTACTTATTAACACCTGCCTTTTGCCAGATATTGTACTAGGTGCTGGCACAACAGCAGGAATAATAGTCTCAACGAATTTCTTTGGAAGTTAGGAATGTGTATTTCAGGGATAAGTAGAGATGAGGAGACGGAAGAAAGGTGGGAGTATCTGTCAAACTAACATTAAAAGTTCTGGCTACCTATAGCAAAGGATTTTTTTTTTAAAGCTTTCTATTAAATCTTACATGTCTGAGGATACAGGACATCCCTCTCCCCCGGAAATGTCATACGATTTTAAGCCTCTACAATACATTCATACTTATACTCTATCTACAGTAATCAGGTGAAATAAAATGCTTTTAACATCACACAGCATTGTTCTCATCCAATGGGTATACAGTGCATTTACCCTTCTGGGTAATTACAATATCTTCACTGTTAGGTAAGCAGAGTTGGACTATCCACCTTTCCCTTTTTTTTCAGAAAATCCTATGTATTTCAGCAAATGGACTTCTAATACAAAGGCCATTATATCTACATCTGTAGCTTAACAGGTAAATTCTTTTTTATGCTTTAGTCTATAAGTCAACCAGAATTTTTATCAGTTTAGATTTAGCTCATTTACTTTTATTTGCACTGTTATAATAAGGTCAAATTTACAAGAATATCTATTTCTACTTTTCTTCAAAGCGCTTGGCCCTAGGAAATGTTAAGGAAGGTTATTTATTTATTTGCTTATTATGCAAAAATATAAGAAAAGTCCATAGGAATGATAATGGACTTAGACCTTCCATATTATGAGCTCAAATAAACTAGGACCCAGCGGGAAGGTCCCTCAAACCAAAGAGATATCTATTTGAGAAGGAAACACAGTTTGCCTTAGAACTGAACAAGGATAGCAAATTAAGTCTCCTTGTTAATTCCCTTCCATGGGGACTAAACTACCAAGGAGTAGTTGAGGAACCAGAGCAAAAGGAGTCAAAATTAGCATAACAGACACCTTTTGTTGTTTGTTCTGTAAATTAGATGGATTTTTTTCAATCTTTCAGCAGGAAGGATGAGTGCCCATGGCTCTCAGACCAGGTGTCACTGTCATGGAGATTCATCTTATTTAGTAAATAATAGTACCCAGTCTTTTAGTAATAATAAACACTTGTTTCCTCAAGCCCACAAACTGTAAATAAACTATTTTCCCATGGTTGCCCTAAATTAGTTTTCCTAAGACGACAAAAATAGTGAATAAATCTACTCTCCCATGAGTGCGCTAATTACTGTTTTAGTTCCTGCTAACAGAAGAAATAGCTTAATAATAGCAACTTAACTGGAGGAGGTCAAATTTCTCATTCATTGGAATTAATGAGTATAAATCACCTTTTCATTAGATATGAGTGCTATAAAGTGTATATCATGGATAATTGCTCCCATCACTACAGAGGACCTCAGAAACAAATACAATGTCCTTAAAGTGTCTAACAGTTTTCAAAATTATCTAGTACACATAGTGTCTAGCAGCCATGAATCCAGCATAAAAACATCATTTCCCATTACAAGAGTAAAAATGATTTCTCACTTCTCCAATTAAGTGACT
>NW_007772014.1:0-5060 GCF_000696425.1 Galeopterus variegatus | reverse complement strand
TTGGTGGAGACTGCAGATTACAGGTGTCAGTTGTGGGAAAAGAAGTCATGTGGAGTTTGCAACAAGCCCCATTGAGAGAATCACAACACAGTCACCTGGAGTTCTAGAGTAAGGTTATGCCACCTACAGCAAAGGAACACATGCCTTCTGCAAAACAACCCGTGATATGCTACTAGACCTTGGGAGGGAAAAAATCCTGAGTGTGGGCCACCAAATGACCATGAAACCAGAACAGCCTTTCATGAGTTGGGTCCTATCAGAAACACCAAACCATAAAGTCAAATGAGCTCAGCAACACCTGATCATAAGATGGAAGTAATATATTTGAGTTCAAGCATGAATGTGGAGGTATCTCAGACTCCCATGGTGTCTATCAATGTTAGACAAATGTGCCTCTCTCAGCTCACACCAATGTTTGTGGGAGAGATCCCTATGACCAGCTGAAAGAGGGAGAAAAAAACTGAGATTGGTTTACAAATGAATTGGCTCTGTGTTTGGATGCAGCTGCACTACCTTCAGGGTAGCTTTAAATGACAAAAGTGAGGGAAAACCCTTCCAATGGCAAGAGCTTTGGGCATTGCACCTGGTCATTCACTTTCTCTGTTGGAAAGAGAAGGGTACCAAGTTTAAAATATACATGCACTCATGGGTAGCACTAAATGGCCTAGACAGCCAATCAGGCATCTGGAAGGGAAAAGATTGAAGACCCGGGACAGGGATGTTGGTATTCAGTCATGTGGGCACACATAAGGGAGTGGGCTTGAAGAATGAGGGTTTTTTGTATGTTTATTAACACCCATCAGACACAATGATTTATCCAGTTAACATCAACCAGTCTCTGTCATTGACCACCAAAGTGCTGGTACAATGGGACATGAACTAAGTGGCCACAACGGCAGAAATGGAGGCCATGCATGGGTTCAAGACCAGGTATCCCACTGATCAAGGCTGATTTAGCTGTTATTGCATCCAAATGTCTAGTGCACCAGGAACAGAGACCATTCCTGAGCCCCCAGCATGGCACCATTCCTTGGCAAGTTGCATGCATTGGACCCTCTCATCCCGGGAGAACCACTGGTTCTTTATCACTGGAATAGACACTTACTCCATGTATAGGTCTGCCTTTCATGCCCAGAGGGCCTGATCCCACACTACTATCCAAGTAAGGAGTGCTTGACCCACTGGCATGGAATCCCACAAATATCAAATCAGATGAGACTCACTTTACAGCAAAGGAGGTATAGGAGTGAGTCCATGACCATGGAATCCACTGGTCCTGTCCTATACAGAACCCAGAAGCTGCCAGCCCGAAAGAGCATTGGAATGGCCTGCTATAGGCACAAAGTGCTAGCCATTGTCAATAACTTATAACGATGGGGTGCCATACTTCAAAGTGTAGCATATGAATTGAATTAAAGACCTTTATATGGCATTGTGTCTCCAAGAGGAAGAATATATGAGTGTGGGAACCAACAAGAGGAGGCAGTAGTGGTCCCACTGACCATCACTCCCTGTCACCAACAAGGGACTTTGTGCTTCCCATCCCCACAACTGTAGGCTCTACATGGTTGAAGTTCTGGTTCCTAAATGGGGTACACTTTCACCACCAGGAGACACAGCAAGAGTCTCATTAAAATGTCAGCTACAGTTGCCACCTGGTCAATTTTAACTTGAGTCCAGGGACCAGTAGACAAGAAGAGGAGTAATTGACCCTGATCATCGGGAGAAGGGAGGGCTTTCACACTAGAGGACAGGGAGGAGTACACGTGGAACCCAGGTGATCCACATGGCACGACCTTGTCCAATTTGACTGTAAATAGACAAGTACAGGAACCTTAGTCTATGAAGGGCATAGTGGTCAAGTACTTTGGCCCCATGAGCATGATAGTTAGAACTCATTAACAGTTAAGCCATTGAGGCAGAGGTGATACCTGAGGCGAGGGCAACCTAGACTGGATAGTGAAGAAGAGAGATGAGCACCAATCATGGCTCTGACACTGACTGCAGCAGCATGAACTGCAGTTCATCCCACTAACCTCCCTCTTATTTCCCATCAGGAAGGGAGGCCCACTGGAATCCTGGAGAAGTCACTCCCTGAATGTGTATAGAGTGGATTGAATGGCACTGCGGTAGTCAGAGTTGCATGGCCCAGATCCCCTTCAAGGATGGACTTGCTGCCTGGCTGTGGGGGCCGTGAGCAGAGACCTGACACTCGTCACTCCTTCAGGATTGGCTTCAGCTGCAGAGAGGTTCCTGAGGTCATGTCATACCCTTCCCTGTGCAGCTCACACCTGGTGACTGAGGGAGGCCAGTTGCAAAGGCTGGTCTGTTTTGACTCAATATGGAACACTCCGATAGGCAGTATTCACTCCACAGCTCACTGCTGGGAAGACTGAAGCTCCATCAGGCCTGCCTCACAAGTCAGTTTCTTACTCTGTCCCGTCCTATTTTCTTCTCCCTTCTTTTCACAGATGCTGATCCCTATTAAGCATTTTGCACCCTAAACTCCTACTCAGTGTCTAGTTCTGTGGAATATAGCTTGTGGAAGCATTCAAGTGGTAGGAATAGGCAAATATTCCTACCTGCAATGGATAACACTTGTGGAGAACTAATATGAGTCAGGAATTTCTCTGAGTGCTTTCTATTCATTATATGTCTTATATATGTTTTAGCCTAAAAAAAAAAAAAAGGAAAAGAAAAGAAAAAAACACATAAACATTGATGGATAGGTATTATTACTATCATCCCCACTTTACAGATAAAGAAACTTGAGGCACAGAAAGTTCATGCCACTTGCCCAAGGTCACATTTCCAGCCACTCCAAAGCCCATGCACTTAATCACTACATACATTAAAAACTAAAATAACTTGGGATAATAAGATAATGTTGATGAGCTTTGTAAGCTGTGATAAATTACTCAAATAATAGTTGATCATCATGTGTAGATATCAGGGCCCCTGCAGAAAGGTGCTGACACACTCAAATTGAGTAGTTTAAAGACAGATTAATAAAGAATCTATTTGCAATGGTATGGGGCTGGGTATAGAAAAACCTCAAGATATAGTGCAGTGCCCCAGGCAGGTTAATACTGGACAGTTCTTCCCACCCTAGGTCTGAAGGAAGGAGAGAAGGAAGTGGTCACAGGAACCCAGAGGCAAAGAAACCTCAGTAGGATCTGACAGAATCTGTAACCTTAGGTTGATAAGAGAAAAAGCCAGAGAAATACAACTGCTGACCTTTCTCATCTCTTCCCCTGCTGTTCTGCCAATGCTTACCATTGGCTGAGCCTAACTAGAAGCCAGAAGTCCATACAGGTCAGCTCTCCCAGGCAGGAAGCAGAATACAGAGAAGTCAGAGTGGATTGGAGGGGCAAACAGAAACCATCTAGAACACATGGTGAGACTGGTAGCAAGTGAAGAAACTGCAGATAGAAGCAGACCCTCAGCCAAGACCTCTCAGTTTCAGTGACAGAAATGGCATTTGAGTCTTCCGACCCCAGCTCTACATGTTTTCCAACCTCGTTGCTTTACGGAATAATAGAACAGTAATTTTCTCATTGCGTTGGCACTTATTTAATCACAGAACGATCATACAGCCCATGTGGGCCCCTGATGAACTTCCTCACTTGCTTCTTATTCCATTTGTCCCCACTTGACAAGTTCTCCTTGTGGGTTCCAGCTGATTTTCAAAGGTGTGATAATCCACCGCTACGGTAGGAAGAAATTTTACGTACTTCCATAAATAATACCATTTCATTGTCTAGAAAATTCTAACACACCAGGAAAATATGAAGGAAATCCTGCTAAAATGTAAGACTTCCTTTGCTAAGGGACCAAAAGAGTAAGTAGAAATGAAGAAAAATCATGGACTTTGTGCTGAGAAATTGAAAAGTTCTGATCTCTTATGAAACTAATTCAGTGAAATCACAGAGACAAAATAGAACTGGCCTAAATAGAAGGGAAAGAAAGAAGGAAAACAGGGCACAATGGATGTTTATTGAGTATCTACAATAAGCCAGGCCTAGGGCTATCTCTGTTGTCTTATTTAATCCTCCTCATAAAAATATATAGTAAGTGTACGTAATGGGCATGTGAATTTGGCTACTCAGGCTTCATATGCCTCCATCTAGAAACAGAAACAAGAATTTCCTTTGGGAAATTTGTCTTTTTTCATTCTTAATCATGAAGTTGAAAGAGGATGGCCACACCCTAATTTCTAGGATCAAGCCCTGGTTGATTCATACTAATCAGTGTATCACGTTTCCCTGCATTAGTTTGCTGTGGCTGCCACAATAAAATGCGGCAGATTAGGTGCCTTAAACAACAGAAATGCATTTTCTCATAGTTTTCATAATCAGAGAGTCAGCAGGTTCGATCTTCTGAGGCCTCTTTTCTTGACCTCGTAGATGGCCATCTGATCTCTGTCTTCACACTGTCTTCCCTCTGTACCTGTCCCTGTCCTAGTCTCTTCTTATAAGGTCACCAGTCATGTTGAATTAGGGCCCACGCATACGACCTCATTTCACTGTAATTACCTCCTTAAAATTACCCTGTCTCCAGACCCAGTCCCTGGGGGTTAGTACTTCAACATATGAATTTGGGAGGGGACACAATCCAGCCCATAACACTCCCTTTGGGCACAGTGATTGGTTGAGGGGTAGGAAATTTACCAGAAGCCCATGTAGGCTGTACGATTGTTCTGTATTCCAGTCAGAGTCCATGAGACTCAAGAAAATGTATGTTCAGACTTGCAGAAAAGGAGAGTTGTCTTTCTTTAGCTGGACTTGGTACTATAAAGATATAAGGCTTGGGGTTCCTGAAATCCTTTTTACTCCATGAGGAAGTCCAGCTCAAGCTGAAGCCATCACACAGACGAGGGCAGAATACAAGTTTCAGGGAAACTGTACCTGAGCATATGGTTTGAGCATCTAAAATGTTCCTGGACATACAAAACACTTGAGCCAATAAATTTCCTTTGAGTTTAAGCCAGCTTGAGGTAGTCCTCTGTTACATGCAACATCAAAATTCCTAAATGCCATAATATTGTATCTTTGTTTTTC
>NW_007772013.1:4850-5060 GCF_000696425.1 Galeopterus variegatus | reverse complement strand
TTTCTTATGCTTTTGAACACATGCAGACATTTTTAATCCATAGGTACCAGCTCTGTCATTTTTTTCTTGCTTATGTTTGCAGACCAACAATTCCAGACAACTTATTTTCTCCTGCCATTCTTTTGAACATTCAGAACTGATATGCTTCCATTTCTTCTATTGCTTCTGGTGACCCAGATCTTGCTCTCAAGTGGAAAGCTGTCATGAGTT
>NW_007772013.1:2377-2772 GCF_000696425.1 Galeopterus variegatus | reverse complement strand
AGTTAGCCTGTCAAACACTCATCTGGGTGTTGCTCAGAAGGTGTTTTGGAGTTATGATTAAAGTCCATAACCAGCTGACTTTAAGTAAGCAGACCATCCCGGGTTCTGTGAGGGGACCCAATGTAATCACAAGGGTCTTCATAAGAGGGGCTGAGATCAGAGTAAGGAACAGAAGACACGATCATGGAGGCGGAGGGTGAGGTATGCCCTTTGAAGGAGGAAGGAGCCACACACAAGGCACAGAATGCAGTCAGCCCCTACAGGCTGGGAAGCCCAAGAAATAGAACCTCCCTTACAGTTTCCAGGAGGAGCCTGCCAAACCTGCTGACACCTTGGTTTTAGCCCATGGAGACCCATTTCAGACGTCCAATCCCCAGGACTGTAAAGCAATAAGT
>NW_007772013.1:0-241 GCF_000696425.1 Galeopterus variegatus | reverse complement strand
GAGAAGAGCTTTAATGAAAAGAAGTCGTGGTCTGAGCAGAATGGGTGGTTGGAAGAGATGCTTCCTCCACAGTACTTCCTTTGCAGTCTCCACAGGTAATTTGGAATATGGGACCAGCCCCCATAGCAAAGAGAGATGCCTGACTGTTTGCTCTGGTTTCTGCATCCTGTCATTTCCCAAGGCCTTGGTGGACTTTATCATTCACCAGACCTTGTGCACAATGATGGACTCATGTAATCAT
>NW_007772012.1:4184-5060 GCF_000696425.1 Galeopterus variegatus | reverse complement strand
GGCACCAGCCCTTGTGGGCACGTGCCTGGGGTCCTCCCGCAGACACAGAAAGAGAAGGAGCTGACAGGATTACCCCCGAAGTTGGGACCGAGGGATCTTGGGGAAAAGTGAGCCTGCTGCCCACCAACCCAGCCCTGTGAAAGAGACACTCAGAAGCGGCAGGGATTCTGTCAGGGCAGTTCCACTTTATCGCCCTTACAAGGCAATTTATATAAGCAAGCAAGTAGGTGCTTTCCATGAACTAACCAATCAATTAAATGATCTAGCGGGCATGCATTTTGTACTAACATGTTGAGCATAGTGATCATGCAGGGTTCACGAGTGTGGGAATACTGGAGGACCAATAAAAACGCTTTGGAGCTATCTTGGGTTATGCCTCCGCTACTTCCCGCAGGTGCCATCTTCATCCTCCACCCATAGGCACCATGTGGCTCACAGATAATGTTTGCCCCTAAAAATGGGCCCAACAACTTGTGTTCCATGAAAAGAATCTACTCAAAAAAGTCTTTGAGTCACTTCTTCTTTGTGTTCTACTTACCCTGCCGCGTGTGAAGAATAGTAAATAAAAGCTAAAAGAAAAAATATGTGCTTTTTTAAAATACAAATTCTCTGCCCTTTGTCCACCTTCTTAAATAGAATACTTATATCCTTTGCATCTACTATATTTTATTTGCCTTTCTAAAAGCTTTTCCACTTTTGGATAATTCTTTTAGCCCATCTTCAGCTCTGTTCCATAACACTGGAATGCACAGATATTTGATTTCATATATGAGCTCTGGTCACTGGAGACAACAGTTATATTGAGGGTGACCTGGACACAAAGCATCACTGAGCAAACACAGCATCTCATAGATTTGCCTACCAGTGTGTCCTGCA
>NW_007772012.1:0-2884 GCF_000696425.1 Galeopterus variegatus | reverse complement strand
CATGTCAGATTCTCCTTCATTAAACAGTTAGGGCGTGAGGAATTAAAGATACAAATAACAAGACATAGAATGTCTCAGGGGACAGCTGTGAACGTGGAGAGTGGATGATTCCGTTAAACCCAACAGGAAGCACAGGCCCCTCTGCGCCTGCTCCTGGAATCAGCCCTGAGCTTGGTGGGTCCTGAGCACCCCCTGGTGGCCCCGTGAGTCCCTGTAGGGAGGTTTTTGTCTGGATTCACTCTGACTTCTCCTCACTGTGTCTCTCGCATAGTAATACACGGCTGTGTCCGAGGATTTCAGGCTGCTCCACTGCAGGTAGGCGGTGCTGGCAGAGTTGTCGCTGGAGAGGGTGACATGGCCTTGGAAGGATGGGCCATAGTGCTTTTCCGAATCACTAGGATCAATCCTACCTACCCACTCCAGACCTTGCCCTGGAGCCTGGCGCACCCAGCTGATCCGGTAGCTGGTAAAGCTGTATCCAGAAGTCTTACAGGAGATCCTCAGAGACTCCCCGGGCCTTTTCACCTCTGACCCAGACTGCACCAGCTGCACCTGGGCACACACACCTGTGTGAGAGATGCAGGACTCAGATCAGGGGTCCCCTCCTGCCCACTCCCCTCTATGACCCAAACTCTGTGCCTGGACAGACCTGGGAGAACAGCCAGGAGGAGGGCAAGGATGGTGGCAGACCCCATCCTGGAGGAGGACAGAAGAGGATGCACTGAGGACCCAGCTGGGTGGTGAGGGGGACTCCACTGTGGAGGGGGACCCTGGGATTAAATGGAAAGTCCCCCCACTTGAGTTTGCATATTTGCCGCCAGGCATCAGCCCAAGCATTCATAACACAGAACCCCCGGGGACTAGGAAGGAGGCTCATCTGAGCCTCATGCAAGAAAGAGGATAGTGTCATAGTAATACACAGAAGTTCGTACCTCACCCCAAGGCCCTGGAACACGCAAAAGCACTGGACTGAGAAATGCAATTACTGGTGTACACGGTGATCTCAACATGGGCGACTCTCAACAGGTGGTCATGTCACTCCCCAACATTCTATCTTTACCGAGGTCTTGGTTAATGTGTAATTGGGTTTATTATTCTCAGAACTAACAAAATCCCCACATCGGCTATTTAAAATAACATTTGTGGTACAAAAAGCCAGGTGTATGCCCCTTGAGCCACCCTAACAAAATAGTAAGCTAAAAACAGTACTAGAATATGTTTTTTTGATATGTCAAAAGAGATGGTCAGAGAAATCACCCCCAGTACAGTCTGTCTAAAAATGCTGGATTAAATACTTCTAAATGTCTTTTTTTTAATGTATGGTTAAGCCAATAATAGATAAAAAAATTCACAGATGCCAGAAAGAACAAGGATCTACAAATCCAGAGGGGTATATACAAGTACTAGAACTAACGATTTCCCTTTGGCCACTGGTGATTTCTAATGATAAAAGCCTGGGTTTTAATGACCAATTTCCCACAGAGAACAGGCACAATGCCTGGGGCCCAAACACCTTAGGAAGAAGCCAACACAAATCTTCTCTGAAACATACAGCAATTCAAAACCCAAAGAGAGAGACCTCAGAAGAAATCAAATTTTCTGACACCTAGATCTCAAATTCTTGTCTCCAGAATTGTGAAATTACTATATCTATCTATGTTTCTTTTAATTCACCAAGTCTATGGTGCTTTGTTATGGCAGCCCTTGACAACTAATACAGTATCCATGTGTCAACTTGTAGCTCATGTGGAGTTTAATCCTTCTCCCCTTATGAAGGATGATACATCGTGGGATGTGTTGGGTGCATGAAATCTGAGAAAGAGACAATCTTCAAAACTGAAAGCAAGCACGGGTGGGGCCATAATGTGCCTGGGGTGATGCATGTCTCAGCTTGTATCAGGTTTCACTTTTTCAAAATTTTGTAAGAAGAATTTTAAACAGCCTAAAATAGACAAAACTTAAATATTAAAAAAATGCATGCAGGATAGTAACATGTTTATTTTCATAAGTGGTGATCTGGGATCTAAATTTATTTATTATATTTATTTATTTGTATTTATTTATGTGAATTAATTGGTGTTTGTGCTTAGATCCTATAAGAAGGCTACTCCAGAGAAATTAAGTTTGAAGATGTACGGAAAGAATTTTTTATCTTTTTCAACGTTGTATCAATGGTGTATGAAGGAGCTTCATTTTATGAAGGTCACTGCCAGTAGGAAGTAGAGGCCCACCCTTCAAGGTCTCTGGAGAATCCGTGTAACATCTTCGGGCCCTAGGAGTGGAGCATTTGCCTCCCTGCTTCTCCCTCTGTTGTTGATGATCATCCCTGGAAGGACTAAAGTCTCTACACTTCAGTGATTCATAAAACGTTGGTCCTCAAATCCGAACTGCAATGGAGAAAGTCGTACATCACCTGAGCACTGTCTCAGCTGCAGGTGAATCACGTACGCTCAGAACTATCTAATGCAATGGCTGCTATAATCTGTGTCGGCTCAGTCGACATGAATGGGATCAACAGGAACCCACTAGAGTGACCCCTCGACGTCCAATTTGGATGATTTGATGCACACAGTGCAGCGTTCAGTCCACTTTGCAATGAGGGCTTTGAAACAGTAGCCAGCCCCAATGTGCATGGAAGTCACACTGTGAGAGTTGGTGGATCAGGCTTCACTCTCCACACTGTAGCTCACTTGACACTCATCACTATCCCCTCTCATGTCCAGTCTAGATTCTTCTAAGTCATGGCCAGCACTTTGGTGTTGGTGATGACTACGTGTTGCTTGACTGGTGGGATGATCTAGGCCTTGAACGCTAAGTTCCCACTGTCCTTGGTGACTTGGGCACTGTCAGGTGTTTGATGCAGATGCCCTAGACCATGGTGAAT
>NW_007772011.1:0-5060 GCF_000696425.1 Galeopterus variegatus | reverse complement strand
CCGCGCTTCCCAAGCGGTGCACTTATCCAGTGCGCCACCGGGCCGACCAGTCAGCAAACCTTTAAGGCCTGTGGCTTGTGGTCCATACTAAGCATGACTTCACTCCATTTATGGGTACAAGGTATCCAATCCTGTGAGAAAAGACAGTCCTCTGTCTCCAGGCACTAAGCTGAACACTCAGAGAGGACTCACGAGAGCCCAGGGATGAAGAACTGATAGAGATGCAAGAGGAAACAGAGGCACAGTCCTAAACCACCACCACAACCACAAGCTTCTGAGGTTAAACAAGTAAATAAACAGCTGAAGGTAGATAAAGGACAAAGAGCTGGTTTGAAGTAAAAATTGTGTCCAGGTGTAGACCTATTTTTTATTAGTGTTTACAATAACTCCTATGATGAAACCAAGTCCCTGCATTACACCAGTGTTCCGGCCTCTCCCAGGTCCTTGCCACTGAAAAAAGAAAGGATGTGATATCAGTTAGGTCAAACCATATGACACTGCCAATATTCAACCATTTATGGCCTCCAAAAACAGCAATTTCATCTGTTTAAACCTAGAACACATTAGTGTTTAAAGCAGTGCCCTTGCTTATTAGATATTCTCTCTCTTTTATTTTTTACATTATAGAAGTATGATAACACATTTACAGAAAACTTGGAAAATACAAAACAAAATTACATATAATTTCACTATATAATACAATTATTACTTTGTGTGTTCATTCTCAGTATTTTGTAAGCATATTTGAAATATTTATAATTGTTAATATTCAACCTCTTAATTATGCCTTTAAACAATTAACTTTTCTGCCTGTTTCCTCATCTAGAGTAAGAAGATTACCTCTGGATTATCTCTAAGGTTTCTTTTGGTTTTATCATTCTGTGTCTATGGCCAGGTTAATTTGAGTATATTTTGTTTGATCAAAACACTAATTTCTACACATTTGTATTGTCAGTTCTTATGGTTTATTGTTCATGCAGTAACTATTTGCATACAACTTTCAAAGTTCTAGCGAACATTTCCCATGAAAAAATGTTTAATGTGAGCCACCATTTTTGCCTGAGGTCCAATTAAAAATCTTAAAATATTTATTAACAAAAGTTTTCACTCAGAATAAATCATCATATTAATTCCTTTGGCATGAAATGCATGTTTTTAAACACAGATGATCTGTATTACTGAAAGAAGAATGTCACTGAAATGTCAGCATCTCAGCCTATTTGAGAAGAAACAACCAGGATCATATCCTGCTTACTTGTTACTCTTTCAGATTTACAAATAGGTCTATGCGCATTATCCCATGTCAAGCTTTGAAAGAATTCCACAGAATCATTATCACCCTCAATTTACTGAGAGAAATGGAACACTCAGAAGCAAAATCGACTTGTGGCACTTGTAGAGCGCCAGCTGCGTGCTAAGGATACAGGAATGACAGAGAGAGCTGCCTGGGGCCTGTGAGCCCTAGCGAGGCATCACCGGGTGAAAGAATAATGACTATTCCAACCTGAAAAGGAGCACAGAGGGAAGATTTAACAAAGACTTTCGATAGCTTAGATGGTTTTTCTCAAGCTTCTGCAATTTGAGCTCTAATAAAACTAATACAAAGGTTGCAGCTTATTGAAGAAGGCTAGGACCTGGTCCTCCATATTTTTATCAAATTCCCCAGGTGATTCTGATTCATACCAAAATATGTGTGTGTGTGTGTGTGTATCAATCATAGTGATTGTTTGCGTAAGGCAAATACCTAAAGTGAAGGTTAAATTATAGCATGAAGAATTATAGCAGGAGGAAATGTGAGACGAAGTTTACACCCACTGAAGTGGCTTACTCGGGCATGGTATAAAGTGTGGTTCTCAAACTTTACTGCATATCAGAATTGCTTGGAGGACTGGTTAAAACATAGACTGCTGGGCCCCAGCCCCAGAATTTGTAGTTTATAGGTCTGGTGTAGGGCCCTAGAATTTGAATTTGTAACAAGTTCCCAGGTGCTCCTTAATGCTGCTGGCCCAGGGGTAAACTTTGAGACCACTGGTAAAGACAAGCACATTGGTTCTAAACTCTGGTGTCACACTAGAATCCTCTAGGATGAGTTTTTAAAATATTGATGCCAGGGCCTCACCCCGCAGATTTCTGATGTAACAGAACTTCGGTGGAGCTGGGATGTAAGTAGTTTGTAAAGCCCCTGGGTGTTTCTAATGTGCTGTCAGGGTTGAGAACCACTTGGGCTAAGGCTTCTGGAAAAGTCGGGGAGTGTGGGTAGGGGGAGTCACATTTAGTCCTGGGTTATCAGATGTAGTTATATTTGTCTGAGTGTCCTTCCCCAGAGGCAGGTAATTGTAATGCACTAAATGATCTTTCTAATGTCCTTTTCCCCATTCAGAATCAATGACCTGCCTAGGATGCTTTTAAAATGCATTTCCAACCTGCCTCCTTAGAGCAGGAGGCAGCGCGTCAGTCTCAAAATGCATTTCCATCATCCACGTGTAAAACAGCAGCATCTAGACTAGGTTGATTTTTTCTTTCAACAATGCTGCCCTCT
Organism: Galeopterus variegatus; assembly: GCF_000696425.1. NCBI lineage: Eukaryota > Metazoa > Chordata > Mammalia > Dermoptera > Cynocephalidae > Galeopterus > Galeopterus variegatus. Next base: position 2,521 of record NW_007772011.1, on the reverse strand, counting down.
AGTGTCCTTATATATGAGAATCATGTAAAAATCCACCTCAGCCACCAGTATGGTCATTTCCTGTTAGAAGGGCTAACAATTAATTAGGGGAATTTTTCTGACATTAAAAAAAATAAACGAATTTCATATACATTAAATTAAACTTTAATTCATGGCAACATGAATCTCCAACTGCGGCCTCTCACTTCTGCAGTTTTCCCCTGCTTTTTGTACTGCAGGCTCCTCCAAGGACAAGAATTCCTGGAGTTCTCCTTTCCCCATTCCACCAAGCCCATCTCTTTAGTGTCAAAAACCAAACAAATCAGTGAGGCAGAAATTACTAGTAATCAAAGGACCTGAGGCATTGGGATATTTTGAAGAGGCTCGCCTTCGTTTTCCTCACTTCTCACACCTGCCTCTTTTCCACTTGATTCATAGTTTACTGAGAATAGAATTCCTCAAACAGGAGATCCCATGTCTTTCCGTGATGAGTTCTACAAACCTACCTGGTCCCACCACCCTGACATAAGTGTCCAGCCCTCTACCTCACTTTATCAAGTCTCTCTCTCCCCTCCTTCCCAGCCCCATCTCTTTTATCAATAACTCCCTCTTTCTAGATCACTCCAATGGCATAAAAGCTTACTCTTACACCTCTTTAAAATAAAACTCTCCTTTGGCTCTGCATATCCCTTCAGCTACCCAGGTTGTCCCTAAAGCCTCCTCCTCCCCACCCATTTTTCCATCGGCTCCAGCCTGGCTTTGGCCCTGTCATTCCACCAACACTGAAACTGCTCTTCTCTTCTCACAGTCTGCAGTGACCTCCCTACAAGTGGCCAAATCCAATGGACACTGCTTTGTGCCTTCTGACATGAATGTCCATAGCGTTCCACCCTGTGGGTGCCCAGGATGCTCTTTCTTGAAGCATCCTCTGCTCTTGGTTCTGAAACATCCCTTCCCGCTGGCTGCTGATTACCTGGCACCCTGCACACGGTCCTCTCTCCAACCCCTAGGCTGGCAATTAGAACCTCTCCTCTTCTCTCTACAGACCTCCTTTAAGTGGGCTCATCCACTTCCATAAATTTAAATACAATCAATAGACTGGTAATAAATATACCACCTCCAGCCCAGGTTGCTCACTGTCTCATTTATCCAACTATATTGACTGGACATCTCCCCTTTAGTATCTCACATGCATCTTTATTTTTCACATGTCCAAAGAAGAACCCTTGATTTTCCTCCCCAAGCCTCTTCCTCCTTCAGCCTCCCTCATCTCTGCTAATCTTGATTCCTCCCCTTCCCTTACCACACTCAGTCCATCTCTGAGACCTGTGGACTCTGCCTCCAAAATTTATTTTGAACTCATCCAGGTCTCTTTATCATTACCGCCACCACCTGGAATACTACAGTACCTTCCTGAAGACCTTCCTGCTTCCTGCAGTCCTCGCCTTCACTACTGATTCTCCACAGCACGGTCAGAGATGATGTTCTGAAATGTAAACTACATGCGATCATTCCCTTACCTGAACAATGGTAATGGCCCCATTAAACTGTGGATAACATGTGAATAACATGGTCTTCCCCCTTCCAACTTCATCTTGTACTCCAGTCCTCCTTCCTTACTAGGCTCCTGCCACAATAGCTTCCTTCCAATTGCTCAAACTCACTAAGTTCTGTCCTCTCTTGGGGCCTTTGCACATGCTGTTCCATCTGCCTGGAATGCTCTTCCCTGTTCTTCACGTGGCCGGCACCTTTCCATTTTTTATTCCTGAACATTTCCACTCCTCAATGAGATCTTCCTTGTCCTAACTTAACAGGTCTTCCCTTTCATTTCCTTTCTCAGCCCCTATTTGTTTCCTTCATAACACTTCACACTTTGTAATTACTTGTTTACTTTTCCATCTTCCCCATTCAACTCTAAACTCCCTGAGTCCAGGAACTTTGTGTGTTTTACTTACAGATGAACCCAGTGACTGGCACATGCCTGGCAAATATTAGGCTTTTCATACATGTGTGTGGAGTGAGTGAGTGGGAACAGTCACAACCTCCTCGTCCCCTTAACTGCTCCATCGAGGCCTTCAGTGACTCCCATGTGGCCAAGCCACCCAGCAGTGTTCTGTGCTCATTTTACTTGACTGCAGAGTCAGAGACAGGGAGAGTCCAGGTCAATTTATCCTCTGTTAACTTCTTCAGTGTTTACCAACATGTTTATTCACCACGGAATCTCCAGCACCCAGAACAGCAGACACCTGATAAACACTGGGGATTGGATGAACTTTCCACCTCTGAATGTGAAGGGAAGGGAGCTGATGCAGTAGTGGAGGTGTCCAAAGAGAGAACGGGTGTGGGGCTGAGATGCAAATAATGGCTCTCAACTTCCAGAAATGTTTATCATAGACGCTCATCTCCATTTGTATAATAAAAGAGAAGAAAAACAGTTTCTTATAACTTTTTTTAAAAATCACCTTTGCTTTATAGAGAATGAATTATATAGGATTAATTTCTGAATAATAATTTGGGAGTCTTTCTCCAAGAAAGAAAAACA
>NW_007772010.1:4499-5062 GCF_000696425.1 Galeopterus variegatus | reverse complement strand
CTTTGCGAGATGAGCCTTCCCATCAAGTAAGATTCGTGCTTTTGGGCCGGTCTTACATTTTGGTGCGTTGGCTGGGAAACGGCTCTCTCTAGGACCCAGAGACTAGAGAATGGAGGGATTGCTCTAGAGCAGGTACCGCGGTTGTCTTCTGTCTGCGTCTGTCTTTGAGTTTTCTCTGTTGTTTACTGTAATCTGGTTTTGGGTTTCTCGGTGGCTCCAGGACGGAAACACCAATCTGGTTTTGGATTCTCTGAGGCTCCTCGGCGGAGCCATCAGTCTGTAGTGGTTATAGCGGCAGGTAGACGTACCAACATGCCGCAACCACAGGAATCCTGGAGGACGCTCCAGATTCCTCTGTAGGAGATGAATGGGTTCGGCTCCATGGGAAGATCTCTAAGAAAGAGACCCCTCCCGAGTTCTTCTGATAATCTGGTTGTAGCACTCGTGGCAGGAGTGTATCGGTGTTTTGTTTCTTGTCCGTCTCATTGCGTGTGTGTGGGGACTGACGACTTTCTGGGGCGACATGGGACAAACTGTCTCAGCTCCTTTGAATCTGACTCTGT
>NW_007772010.1:2226-3757 GCF_000696425.1 Galeopterus variegatus | reverse complement strand
CATGGGATTTTCAGATAAATGAGGTTAATTTAGTATTGTTGGTAAAAAAGGAAATCAGTATGCAGGAAAAGAAAATACTTCATTGTAAGAAAGCATCATGTGTGGTAAACTTTTGTCCTAGAGCAAAATAACTGGTTATTTGGGAAGTGGGAAGTATAGGAGAAATGAAAGGTCTAAAGCATGTCATAAAGGGTCCGAGTAAGTGGTAATAATGGTTTGTGAACAGAGAATTTATGACAGAATTTTGTGTATGATTAAAATGATTATAATTAAAAGGCAATTAGCTAAGTTTTTCTGAAGACTAAAACTTAATATTAAGGTCAAATAACTTTGAGAACAATGGACAAAATAAAAGGTTTTCAAAACTCTAGCAAGAAATCTGATGAGTTTATAGAACTATTAATAAATCTGATGAGTTTATAGAACTACTAATTAAGCTCAAGTAAAGCAAAAATTAAGTATACAAAGTTAAGTAACTGATAAAAATGTTTTGTAACTTGCATTGTTTGTTCTTTACTTAAATGTTTTGTTTTAAGGAAACTTTTTCTCTAAGCTATCTATAACTTACAGCAATTTGGTAAAATGTACTTTATAAACAAAGATGAAAATATTTGCTTTTTCCTCTTTGATGCCTCCAAAATTTGAAAACCATTTGTAAGTATCCTTCTGATTTTTATAGTATAAAATAACATGTCTAGCTGGGAATAAGTCCTCCCAGCACTGAGGCATCCATACAAAGAAAAGTAAAACCTTTTCAATCAGAAAATTGATCTTCAATGCTTCCATGAGGAATGTTTTGATCAAAAAAAGGGGAAATGGGTCGGCCTGTGGCTCACTCGGGAGAGTGTGGTGCTGATAACACCAAGGCCACGGGTTCGGATCCCATATAGGGATGGCCGGTTGCTCACTGGGTGAGCGTGGTGCTGGCAACACCAAGTCAAGGGTTAAGATCCCCTTACAGGTCATCTTTAAAAAAAAAAAGGGGGGGGGAATGATGTCTTGTCTACACAAGTAGTTCTCTAAAGTTTCATAAACTTGAAGGAAGAGACTCATAACTTGGATGAGACATCCTGTTCCCCAAAAAAGGATTCATGTAAGTTCTTAAGATTCTTAATGTACTAATTAATGTATAGCTTGCTAACTCTGAGTAAGCCACCTGTTGTGAATCAACTGTTAAGACAATAGATAAACAAATGCTCTTGATCCTCTGCGCCACTCCAGCGGGGGAGGGACAAGAGCTATGTCCTCCATCATGTCAATAGTTCTATTCCACATTAACCCCTACTGCGCCCTAAAAACAGCTTGAAGAAGTCAGATGAGTTGGCGGCCCACTCCATAAAAGTGGAAAAAACTATTGACAATGGAAAATTGTTAGAATGTGCTGGACTAAAAGCCATTTTGGGACCTAAAGCAGCCTGGGCTATGGGGGCGGGGAAGATTTTTTTAAAGGGGCCGGGTTTTTTTCCTCTCTCTCTACTCTTGCTTCCCATCCCCTGACTTTCCTATCTCACTTACTAAGTAGGAAGGCGAG
>NW_007772010.1:0-1055 GCF_000696425.1 Galeopterus variegatus | reverse complement strand
AGGTGGCTGAAAAGGTTTATCATAATAGAGAGTCAGAAAAAAAAAAAAAAAAAGAAAGAAAGAGGGAAAGGCGCCAAGAAAGAAATTTTCACAAAATTCTGGCCACTGCAGTCAGGGAAACTAGGGAGCCCAGTAAGACAGTACCGGGCAACATGAAGGGACCCCTGGCAAAGGATCAATGTGCATACTACAAGAAAAAAAAAAAAAACTGGAGCCCTGTAAAAGGCCTGTAGCATATCTGTCTAAAAAAACTAGACACAGCAGCCGCTGGGTGGCCAGCCTGTCTAAGGATTATAGCGGCAGTTACTGTCCTAGTAAGATGCTGACAAATTGACTATGGGGCAGAATTTAGTAATCTCAGCACCTCATGCTTTAGAGAGTGTTGTCCGCCAGCCCCCCGACCACTGGCTCACAAATGCTCGTATGACTCATTATCAGACTCTGTTACTGAATTCAGACCGGGTTACTTTTGCTACGCCGGCGAGTTTAAATCCAGCCACACTGCTGCCGGACTCTGACCTCGACCTGCCTATCCACGATTGTCAGCAAGTGCTTGCTGAGGCACATGGATGGCAGAAAGACTTGTCAGATCAGCCTCTGACGGACGCCAAAGCCACCTGGTTTACTGACAGCAGCAGTTTCCTGGAGGAAGGAGTATGAGAGGCAGGAGCCACTATAATAGATGGCCAGAACCTGATATGGGCACAGACCTTACCTGCCGGAACGTCTGCCCAGAAGGCAAAACTCATCGCCCTCACGAAAGCCCTTGAACTAGGAGAGGACAAAAGAATCAACATCCATACGGACAGCAGGTATGCATTTGCCACTGCCCATGTGCACGGTGCTATTTGTCAACAATGGGGTCTGCTGACCTCTGGAGGGAAAGAAATAAGAAAAAAAGGCAGAGATCATAGCCCTGCTAGAGGCCCTTCACAGACTGCTAAAAGTAAATATTATACACTGCCTGGGCCACCAGAAAGGGGATTCCCCCATTGCCAGGGGAAACAACTTGGCCGATTCAGAGGCAAGGGCGGCAGCCCATGGGTCCTCGTCTA
>NW_007772009.1:4353-5062 GCF_000696425.1 Galeopterus variegatus | reverse complement strand
AAAAAAAAAAGAAAGAAAGAAAACCTATTCAAGGAAATTATAACAGAAAACTTCCCAGGTGTAGGGAGAGATGCAGACCATCAGAACTAGGAAGCTCAAAGATCCACAAACACACTCAACCCTAAAATATCCTCCCCAAAGCACATTATAGTCAAATTTGAAAAGCTCACCGACAAAAAGAGAATTCTATAATCAGCAAGAGAAAAGTGCCAAGTCACCTATAAGAAACCCCCCATCAGACTAACAGCAGACTTCTCACCTGAAACCCTACAGGCCAGAAGAAAGTGGAATATATATTCAAAATACCAAAAGAAACAAATTATCAGCCAAGAATTCTTTACCCAGCAAGGCTCTCCTTCAGAAATGAGGGAGTAATTGTGTATTCCCCAGAAAAAGAATAACTATGAGAATTCACAATGACACGACCATCCCTGCAAGAAATTCTCAGCTGATTCCTTCATCTGGATTCTAAATAATGATGATCACTACCACAGACACAAAAGAAAGAGCAAAACCCACCATTAAAAAAAATGCCAGTGAGAAAGAGAAAACAGCTAAATTGTGACACCTCAAATTTCCAACTAACATAGAAGAAGAGTAATAAGCGGATAACTAATGATCAAAGATATTTAAAACATCAAAACAAGCATTAAATGACAGGAATTAAACAATACCTGTCAATAACTACCCTAAATGTGAATGGATTAAA
>NW_007772009.1:2183-2732 GCF_000696425.1 Galeopterus variegatus | reverse complement strand
GTTGGTTTATGCTGTCAAAACGTACAGAATTTTTTCTATGGCTATATAGCATTTCCTTGTGTATGTATACCATATTTTCTATATCCACTCATCATTAATAAACACTTAGGTTGATATCATATCTCTGTTGTGAATAGTGATACAATAAACACTGAACTGCAGATATCTTTTCAACATACTGATTTGATTTCCTTTGGAAATATTCTCAAAAGTGGTAGTGCTGGACGATGTAATGACTTTACTTTTCATTTTGGGGGGAATCTTTATACTGATTTATATAAGGCTCTACTAATTTTCACTCCCACTGATAGTGTGCAAGGGTTCCCTTTTCTCCATATCCTGGCCAACACCAGTTATCTTTCTGATACTAGCTATTTTAATTGGAATGAGGTGATATCTCATTTGCATTTTCTGATAATTAAGGATGTTGAACATTTTTTCAATTACTATAATAGGATTACCCACCCTCTTAACAGTCACAGTGGGGGCCAAGTTCCTAAAACATAAAACTTGGGGAACACAATTCAAACTTTAGTGGGTTTGGGGGGG
>NW_007772009.1:0-384 GCF_000696425.1 Galeopterus variegatus | reverse complement strand
CCAAGGTGGTTCTGAGCAGCAGGCACATGGAGGGCACCTGAGGCTTGTTCCCCAAGATCATTTTGTCTCCCTAGGTCTTTGGGCTTGAAATGGAAGGGATGGAGCCAGAGGATTCTGCAATTCCTTCAGGGCCTTTTTCTCCCTCTCTTGATGATTCCTTTCCTTTGCACTAATCTTCTTAGCTAAGTGTCATGAGACCACACCATTGCATGCTTCCTGTTTCTTTACCACATGGCCAGGCTTCAAATTTTCTAAATTTTTACACTCTGTTTCACTTTTAAACACTGAATTTAACTTTATGTCTTTGCTGCCATAAGTCAACTTAGGCTGTTGCAAGTAGCCATGCAGCTTCCTTAATGCTTTGCTGCTTAGAAATTTCTTCTG
>NW_007772008.1:1909-5063 GCF_000696425.1 Galeopterus variegatus | reverse complement strand
TATTTTTTTTCCTTTTTGTCTTTTTTTGTGACTGGTAACGGGATTGCAACCCTCGGTGTCACACCCGCACTGTGCTCAACCAGTGAGCAGACCAGTCTCTATATGGGATCCGAACCCTCGGCGGGAGCGCCGCCGCGCTCCCAAGTGCCGCACTCTACCGAGTGCGCCACCGGGCCAGCCCACCATATTAACAATATTAAGTCTGCTAATCCATGAACAGAGATGTCTTTATTTAGTTTTCTTTAATTTCTTTAGCATGTTTTTTAGTTTTCAGTATACAAGTCTAGTACTCCCTTAGTTAAATTTTTTCTAATTATTTTATTTTTTAATCCTATTGTAAATTGAATTGTTTTCTAAATTTCCTTTTTGTCCATTCCTATATAGAAAAAAAGAGGAATTATAAACTAAGAATATAATAATACTGAATTTTATCTTTACCAATGTGGTTACATTTAATGGTGTTCTTTATTTCTCCATATATCTTTGAGTTACTGTCGAGAGTCCTTTCCTTTTAGCCTTTCTTGTAGGGCAGGTCTGCTAGTGGCGAATATCCTCAGCTTTTGTTTATCTGAGAATATCTTAACTGCTCGTTCATTTTTGAAGGATAGTTTTGATGGATGTAGATATCGTGGTTGATGGTTTTATTCTATCATCACTTTAAATATGTCATCCCACTGGCTTCTGGCCTCCATGGTTTCTGATGGGAAATAAGCTATTAATCTTATAGAAAGTCTTTTGTATGTGATGAGTAACTTCTCTCTTGCTGCCTTCAGGATTTTTTCTTTGCCTTTTGCTTTAAACAGTTTGATTATATGTCTTGGTGTGGATCCCTTTGGTTTTATCCTATTTGGAGTTTGCTGAGTTTCTTGTATGTGTTGATTCATATCCTTTATGAAATTTGGGAAGCTTTTGGACATTATTTCTTCAAATATTCTTTCTGATGAACAGATTAACAAATGTGGTACAGTCATATGTTACTTAACAATGTGGATACATCCTGAGAAATGTGTTGTTAGGTGATTTCATCATTGTGAGGACATCATAGAATGTATTTACACAAACCTAGATAGTATGGCCTACTACACACCTCCAGCTCCATTATAATCTTATGGGACCATCATTGTGTGGTTCATCATTGTTAGGCAGAGCATGATTGTATATTCATACAATGGAATATTTTTTACTCATAAAAAGTAGTGAGGATGAAGGAAGTCCATGTGAAGACACAGAAAACAGATAATCATCTGTAAGCCAAGGAGAAAAGCCTCAGAAGAAACCAACCCTGCCAATACTTTGATCTCAAACTTCCTGCCTCCAGAATTGTGAGAAAACACACTTCTGTTGTTTAAGCCACCCAATATGTGGTACTTGGTTATGGAAGCCCAGAGCCAAGGAAACAGGGCCATACTTGGTGGACAAAAAGGCAAGCCACGAACGTGGTGGGTGCAAAGGACAGAGCACTGAACCAAAGAGGATTATTCTCAAGTCTTAAAAGCTAATGGATTTTCCACAAAAGCTTGTTAAAATAAGCTGTGTACAGTAATGCCCATAAATCTGTGCTGTAAAATTAATGCAGATTGAAGGGCAAAAGATGTAAATTCTAGTGCTGATTTTGATATAAGCTAAATCTTTGAATAAAATTTTAAAAATCTAATGGAATTTGCTCTGCTACATATTGGACATACTTAGGACCCTCATCTCTTTCTTCTTTCCAATTTGTCCCTTTTAGAATGGGAATGTCTATCCTATGCCTGTCCCATCATTGTATTTTGGAAGAAGAAAACTTGTCTGGAATTTTGCCTCAGGGTGAATCACTGGAATGCCTCTAGTCTCATCCACACCTGATTTAGATGCCATTTAGATGAGATGTCGGATTTAGAGTTGATGCTGCAATGGGTTAAGACTTTAGGGGCTGTTAAGATGGGGTGAATGTATTTTGTAAGATATGAATATGTGGGGGAAGAGGACAGTGTGTTAAGGGCTACCTTGTGTCCCCCCCAAATTCATATGTTGAATTCCTAACACCCAGTACTACAATGTGACTGTATTTGTAGATAGGACCTTTAGAGAGATAGTTAAGGTTAAATGAAGTTTTGGGGTGGGAACTTACCTAATATGACTAGTGTCCTTATAAAAAGAAGAGATTAGGACACAGACACACGCAAAGGAAACACCACCGGGAGAAGACAACCATCTATAAGCCAATGAGAAAAGCCTCAGAAGAAACCAGACCTGCCAACACCTTTATTTCTGACTTTCATCCTCTTGAATTGTGAGAAAATAAATTTCTACTGTTGAAGCTAAAAAAATTAATGAAGTACTGATACATGCAACAACATAGATAAACCTCAAAAACATAAAGCTAAGTGAAAGGAACTAGACACAAAAGATCATGTATCGTAAGAGTCCATTCATAGGAGATGTCCCCAAAAGAGAAATTTATAGAGGTAAAAAGTACATTGGTGGTTACCAGGGCCTGTGAGTGAGAATGTGGGAAGTGATTGCAAACAGGCACACGTTTTCTTTTTGGGGTAATGAAAATGTTATAAAATCAGATCTGGGTGAAAGTTACCCACATTGTAAAGTAACTAAAAATCCCTGAAGTGTAATCTTAAAATGGGTTAATTTTATATTATGTAAATTGTACCTCAAAAAGCTGGTTAAAAATTTAATGGTTGAAAAGAATTACTCAAGGTGATATTTGTAGGATAATAAAAATATGACATTTTACTTTAATGTGTCCATAAGTAAGATTTATTTTAATCGAATATTTAATTCATTCAATTAATAAATATATTTAATATTTTAATTAAAATATTTAATTACACATTTTTATTTTTAATGAATTTTAATATAACTTTAATTAATTTTTAAAATTTCCTCTAAACACCTGGGATAATTCCACTCATATTGTGGTAATATGTTCGCCTCTATCACGAATTTTTCTCATTTCGTTTTAGAAGGGCTTTGGAGCCCAGCAAGCTCATAACAAATTGGGAAGTTGAGAAATCAATACTGCTGAAATCGTTTAAACTCAAACTCCCGAACTGTAGGGCCCTCTGCATATCTTACCGGTATGTACACATTTCTACCTGTTGGTTAGACAAACGTCCCCGGCAAGAGCAGAGGATGGGCGCAGCGACCCGGCTCTGGC
>NW_007772008.1:0-254 GCF_000696425.1 Galeopterus variegatus | reverse complement strand
TCCTACAGTTCCACTAAGGGTTTCCCATCACCCCAGAAGAGAAATGGTCCAGGCACCACTGTGCTCCACGGCCTAGCCTCATCCCATTCTCAGGTGCCTGGAAAGAAAGCCAGTGAGGAAGGCCAGCAGGCTAGCTCTTCAGCCTCAGTGGTACCACAGAGGACAATCAAGCATGAAAAGGTTGTAGATGCTCCCTCAGGGCAGAAACGAAGCCTGAGGAATCAGTCACCCATACCTGACAGTTCTAGGCCCCA
>NW_007772007.1:4462-5063 GCF_000696425.1 Galeopterus variegatus | reverse complement strand
TGTATATCTAGTATGGTTCTCGTCTCTGTGGGGTTAAAAAATGAATAAGACACAGCCTCTGCCCTCAAGAAGTTTTCAGACAGGGCTGGGAGTAAGACCATAAAGATGATTTCAGCACTATGTAATTCATGCTGTGATAAAATTATCTTGTACGTGAAAAGGTGAGGCACTTAGCCCAGCTTTGGCATTCACGGAAGGCTGCCTGGGGGAAGTGATGACTGAGCTGGCATTTCAGGAATGAATGGGGGTTACTAAGGAAAGGGGGTTGGGGGAATGGTGAGCAGACGCTATTCTAAGGAGAACCAGGAAGACACAACTCAAGGTGGAGGATTGGGGGAGTTATGTACAGTTCAGTATTATCTTTGCATAAACTGTGGGGCCAGGGTAGATAGGAGATGAGATGGGAAAACTGAGCAGCGTCTAGGCCAGGAAAAATTAGTACATTCTGTCCTACAGCTTAGAGTGCAGCCTACAGAGTTAGAGAATAAAGGTATGGTCACATTTTGCAGTAGTAGGGAGGGTGAATTATTTTTATATTAATTAAAACAAAATATTATATAACTCCTATCAAATTCTAGGTGTCATTCTAAGTGCCACACAA
>NW_007772007.1:2078-3242 GCF_000696425.1 Galeopterus variegatus | reverse complement strand
CAAGTCAAGGGTTAAGATCCCCTTACCGGTCATCTTTTAAAAAAAAAAAGAAAGAAAAAGATGAAGAAATTTGCCCATGGCCATGTACCTAAGAAGTGCAAGAGCAGGAATTCAAACTGGGTTCAAATTCACATGTTGAAACACTATCTTATTCTGTTATGGCTGGATGTCGAGAGATATGTTAGAATGTGATTGCAAAATGTTAGATGATCTAGATAGGGATAACGTGGTTGTCACAGGGGGTGAGATTTAGGAAAATGTTGCATGGTTAGATAAGAAGGACTTGAGGTTGATTAGAAAAGGAAAGCTCCGTGGAGAAAGGAGTCAGACTTGACTTAGAATTTTTTGGTTTGGTTGGCATTGTAGGTGGTATCATAAGTGAGAAGTGAAACAGAAGGGGAGAAGCAGGTTTTCGAGGAAGATAATATATTCTGTTTGGGATATGCTGAGCAGAGGAGGCCTGATGACAGCAGGTTGAGAATCGCCCTAGAGGCAAGAAGGTGGAGATGGGGAGCCCCCATCATACCGTGTTAGTTCAAGTACTTTTATCTCACACCTGAAGTGCAGTGGATCCTAAGAGACACCCCTAAGCACTGTCCCTCCTGACTCCAACAGATTCTACACTGCCCATTAGAGTGATCTTCTGCATGTGCCACTTTAATGATGTCATTCTTCGCTTCACTCTCTTCCACTGATCCCCACTACTCACCCTTCACTTCCTCATCTGGGTTCACTGTTTCAGAAAATCAAGCTCCACCTACATTTCTAGTCTTGTTTCCCCTCCATTGCCCTATGCAAAGCCCACCTTCTAGCTTCATGTGTCCAGTTGTTCCTTGCCTTTCCTTGGTTTTATGTCTTTGTGCACATCACCTCCCTTTCCCAATGCCTAATTAATAGAACCTCGCTCTTATTTCGAGACTCATATGAAACACTCTTTCTTCCAGAAATGTTTTTTTAGAACTCTAATCAGAAGTGATCTCTCCTATCTCTCAACCTCACCATTGTATACAGTTGACACCTCACCTTGCACAGGCCCATGCACAGTCCTGGGGGATTCATTTCCCATTTCAAGATTGAAGATTTTGTGCAAATTTTATATTCTGTCTACTTATCCATGTGTATTAAATGAATAAATTCATCAGGATCAAGGTAAAATTATCATGT
>NW_007772007.1:0-1033 GCF_000696425.1 Galeopterus variegatus | reverse complement strand
TGATCTCTCCTATCTCTCAACCTCACCATTGTATACAGTTGACACCTCACCTTGCACAGGCTCATGCACAGTCCTGGGGGATTCATTTCCCATTTCAAGATTGAAGATTTTGTGCAAATTTTATATTCTCTCTACTTATCCATGTGTATTAAATGAATAAATTCATCAGGATCAAGGTAAAATTATCATGTCTTTGGGTACACTAAACTTAAATATATCTTACCTTGTGGTTTTACAGACAGGTGGCCATCTTTTTTCTCCTCAATCCTATTGGAAGCCATTTCCATTGACCTTGCTTGTATCTTTATTATCTCAAACATGATATGGGAGGAATGGGGAAGAGGAAGGAATCATGCCTCTTCAGCATGTTCTCCAAAGTTCCACAAAATTTCAAAAGTAGTGTGTTGACATGATGGCTGTTCAGCCTATGAAGAAAAGATGTTAGAAGAAGTAATATGATAGCAGATGCTAGAAGAAGTAAGAAGGTACATTAACTTCCACCCAAGTTGTTAAGCTCAGATATTTGTGACCATATTGTCCCCAAGTTCCTTTCTTTCTACAAAACATAGAACACCCCATGGCAGTACTAGTCACTGCAAGCCAAGATGCACTTTGATTGAAATGTTGCAGGCATGATTGTTTTGCATATTACTCTAACACTTAAATGTGCATGAATAGTCTCCCATCTCCCAGAACTAGGTCACAAATGACATGGGAACAGAGATTGTCTCTGGGCTGTGGGTTTCCTGTAGGATTTAGATGAGGAGGACTTAGAAGAGCTTTTTTATGGATGTTTACTGTATAAATAACAATCGTTCCTAAAATCCCCCCCCATGTTTCTTGGGAACAGAATCTTCTGTGAGATGTAAATGGTATTCCAAGTGAAATAATCATCCTTTTAGTAATGCATTTTAAAGAAGTTGTTAGGCAGAAGTATGAATAAACACCATGTTTTAAAAAAATTAATGTATCATTTATTTTTATCCTGAACTATTCTTGGGGAAGGGGCACGTGTGCGTGTGTGTGTGTGTGT
>NW_007772006.1:3939-5064 GCF_000696425.1 Galeopterus variegatus | reverse complement strand
TACAGAAACTTTAAAATACCTATTATTACTTCAAATATTCTAATTTTCTAATTTACAAGCCTTCCTCAGATAATCACTATTACATAATATCATTCCACCAATATCACTATATCACTATATGAAAATACTCCTTATAAATATTTTCAAATCTCCACAATATTCCTGGAGTAACTGAAATGCCTGCTATAAAAGAAAAGGAATCTGAACATGTTGAACAACGATGCATCACTTCATCCTAAAATGTGGCCGTGGTCTGCTGTTCACATGATGTCATTAATTTTTTGACTATTTCTGAAGACTATCTGACACAATGTTTGTGTTTCTTAATTTCCTCAAATAAAGGTAAAATATTGTACCACGTGTTAATTATAATTTGAAGAAATAATTTGTTAAATGCATTTTTGTGCTGTAAATATTTATATCTAATAAGTGCTGAATGATTAAATAAATAAATGCTTACTGTATTTTTTATCAAAAAGTAATATGTATATACAAAAGGAATGCATGAAAACCAAAAAAAAATATTGTACTTGTTTCTTAATGTGAGATAGAACATGCTTAGGAAATCCAGAGGTTTAAAAAAAAAATCTCACTTAACCTGTCCCAAACTCATCTGCAGCCATTTGCAGATCTTTTGAAGCACTATAAAGGAGTAGAAAAAATCCAAAAAACAAAACAAGAAAAGAAAAATTTGGATATAGAGAATTAAACTTATAGGATGCTGTCAACTGTTAGTTTTCTTAAAAAAAAATGCTATATTATTTATATATAAACTCGAGCCTTTGATTTTGACCTAATAGTAATTTTTATCAGTTAAAATTAAGGGCAAGAAACTGANGAGCCTTTGATTTTGACCTAATAGTAATTTTTATCAGTTAAAATTAAGGGCAAGAAACTGAAGTGAAATGCATTTTAAGATGTATATCCCACTCTCAGTTTTGGAATTGTTATTTAATATTTCCAAGTTTTAGCTTAACTTCCTATAATTTTCAATGCATAAAATCTGTAAGTAAACATTTAAATATTATATTTTTATCAAAAAACTATACTTATATTTTAAATGTGTGCCAACAAAAAATATTGAAACTGTTTTCAACTATTAATTCAAAATATGTTTGTTCTTGA
>NW_007772006.1:922-2816 GCF_000696425.1 Galeopterus variegatus | reverse complement strand
GGGTGGGGAAGTCTAATAATTATTTAACTTATATTCAACAAAATGGAGAAAGAAAATGGGACATGAACAATCTTAGAAGCAAATATTGTTCAGGATTTTCCAAAAGTGATGAAGGACTTAATCTACAGATGTAAAGATTTCATTGTAATCTCAAAGAATATAAATTATAATAAATCTAAATAACAAGGACCACATTCAAAATAAAAATCATGTAAGTAGTTAAAGGAATATGTTACCTTCATATAGCAAGAGTAGGGCTGGCTGATTAGTTCAGCTGGTTAGCACATAGTGTTATAACACCAAAGTCAAGGGTTCAAATCCCCTTACTGGCCAGCCACCCCCAAAAAAAGCAATAATAAACGCTACCTATGAATTTTCTACAGCAACAAAGATAAAAGTAGAATGAAATACTCAATGTATTAAAAGAAAAAAATTGTGTGCCAAGAAAATAATGTTCACCATCAAAGAATCTGTAGTGGAGGAAATCCAAAAAAAATCCTTTTCTTACTACATCTCCAGCACTGTGCTTGTTGCTTTCAATTCATAATCATGCTGAATCTTCCAGGAACCAAATTATCATACATTTATAAATATACATGTAACTACTTTAAAAAGAAAAGAAATAATATCTCCAGTTTATTTTAGCCTCAAAGTCTGCAATCTCTTGAATTAAGCTTGTGTGCCTGCTGTCTGCATGATAGTCTAGTTGACACCTTAGTTTTAAGTTTGTTACTAACTCAATTAACTTCCAAATTTCAAGTGTGATTACCCAAAGTGGCCCAAATTATTTGTATTTTCATTCCAAATCATGATGTTTTATATAAGATGATTTTATCTAACATTAATATGACTAACCCAACATCACTTGGTTTATATTTATCTGTGCTATATGTATATGTCTACCTATTCAACTGTTTATCTATCATCTATCTTTCTCTATTTATCTTTGCATTCCATAAATCACCTATGCTAAATCTTAACAAAGTTGGTATCATCCATTGCACTAATTTGGGACTTAATTATCATATAGCGACTGGATGCAGGGAGTGAACAGTGTTCTAGTTACACAGATGGGCTTTAGACATAGTCTGGTTTGTGTCTGAGTCTTGACTTCATACTGGCTACACAATTATAAACAAGTTAGAATTGCCTGCTCAAACTTAAGGATAATAGTAAGAAAATAGAAACCATAATAAGATAATAAATTTAAAGTAAGTATCAGAGAGCCTAGGTCATTGAAGGCTGGCAGTCAGAAGCAAAATAATGCAGTTGGTTAATGAAATTGACTGCATCCAAACTGTCAGGTGTTGAGTCTCAACTCTGCCGTTTTCTAATTCCTCAACCCTGGGCAAGTTACTTAGTGTCTCACCCATAAAAGAGGGATAATATTAGTACTTCACTCAGAGTCAAGATTCATGAAGACTTAAAGCCATACCTGGTATATATCATTAATTAATTAAAACATATTAGTATTACTGTTGTGATTATAATCAACTAATTGACAATTTGATGATTAATAAATTGATTTGGTGATACCAGCACCATAGTTATTGCATGGTCCATGGAAGGTATAAAGATAGATCAGGCTTGAGAGCCACTCCAACTGCTACCGGACAACACAATGATTTGTATCCATGGGAACTTCTTTATTATATTCCATACAAATGATCCTCTTTTATTTTTTTCTACATAATATATAAAGTAATAAATAAATGCATACATGAATATATATATATATATATACATATAACATCATAAAATATATATACACACACAAAAAAACCACACACATCTGTGAATTTCAGCATGTAGGTGTACTTTGCAGTTCCTACACCTTATAGTATAGCTTTCTGTTTCTTTGTTTTTTTCTCTTTTCTCTTTGCCTGTAAATTGG
>NW_007772006.1:0-229 GCF_000696425.1 Galeopterus variegatus | reverse complement strand
CAGCATTCTCTGCCACAAATATTATTGCCTATATGAAACTATCATTTCTTCTACAAACAAACTTTTGAAAAATGTATTTCTTAATTAACAGAAATTAAGTCGGGCATAAAAATATAAATAAAAATATAAATTCAAGCAAAATTATATCTTCTCTGAAAGAAAACACTGGAAATAGGGGATTCATTTTCACATAGTCCAGAGTAAATTAAGGCTGAATGTCTTTCTAATA
>NW_007772005.1:4557-5064 GCF_000696425.1 Galeopterus variegatus | reverse complement strand
AAATAAATAAATAAATACTCAAGTGCCCATCCTCCAAATTCAACAATTATCACCTCCCCATCTTCTTTTATCTATACCCTCCATGTATTCCCTCCCCCTCAAACAAATACCAAATATTATATTATCTTATCTGTAAATATTTTAGCATAAATCTCTAAAAGTAAATGGCTCTTTTCAAGAAGACTTAACCATTATGTGATATTTAAGGTAATAATAGTATTTTTAGAACCCATTTTAACTAGATCCCATTCATTATTGAATGCCCTGGCCCTGGGGAGTATGAGTTAGTACTGAGGAATTAAATTTTATTTTCAGAAAGTAACTTGTTAGGGGAGTTTTTCTTTAATTTATTTTATTTATTAAATCAAAATTGATTATACATATTTTTAGGGTTCAACATTGAGATATGTTGATTAAATTAATATTACTAGCATATATATTGTTAAAAATCATAATTATTCTTTAAGCCCCTTGTCCAATCTCTCCACATCCCCCTCTCCCTCCCCC
>NW_007772005.1:1892-2889 GCF_000696425.1 Galeopterus variegatus | reverse complement strand
GCAGCCACCCAGCAATTATCTGGGAAAGCCAGGCATAAATTTTGGCCTCAGCAAATAGAAGGAAGCAGAAAGGAAAAGAGACGATTTAAAATTGAGGACTCTATCTTTGAGATTCCCAGAGGGCCATAGTGGTTAGTTTTAGAGTTAGAATGGGACTTGGCACTTGGTTATAGCTCTGCTCCCTGGAGTGCACTTTTAGCAGCAGAGATTCAAACATGAAGAGAAGTTAGATGCAGCAGACTAAATGAAAATGGTATTTTCATGAGCCGAAAATTAACTAAAAATTATGCACTGATATAATTCAGCACAGTGAAGTGTTCTACGGTACGCATCTGATGTTATCTTTCAAAGTTCTTTTTTTTTGTGTGTGTGTGACCGATAAGAGGATCGCAACCCTTGGCTTGGTGCCGTCGGCACCACACTCAGCCAGTGAGCGCACTGGCCATCCCTATATAGGATCCGAACCCGCAGTGGGAGCGCCACTGCGCTCCCAGGGCCGCACTCTCCCGAGTGCACCACAGGGCTGGCCCCAAAGTTCTATTTCAAATCTATCAGTCTATCAGTGAACATATTCATGGTCAACTCTCTCTTTCCCTCCTCTTTTTCTCTAATTTAGGAGTCTGGATTTCCTAGTCTTTGTTCTGGCACTGTCCTTTTCTTGCCAAGTATGCTATCAAAACAAGCTTGGCCATTCTAATTGTCTTGAGTCATGACTTCCACAAATACATCACATACCTAACCTCTCCCCTTCCGTCAAATGCCCACTCCCCCTCCTTGTTCTCTTTCTGGATAACTCATCTAGCAGAACCAGACAATAGAAGCATTGTTTTCTTTCTTTCTTTTTCTTTTTAATCAAGATAATTCTTCTGCCAATAATTTTTCCTAGCAAGAGGTACAACCATGTTCTTTTCTCAGTACAAAACCTCAAACCCTTTGTTCTTTTGTCCCATATTCAATTTTTCAGCAAAGTGATCTCATTTATATATTTATTTTTTTG
>NW_007772005.1:0-214 GCF_000696425.1 Galeopterus variegatus | reverse complement strand
GATTTGAATCTTGGTTCTATCCCTTACTAGCTGTGTGACCTTGGGAACATTCTTCACCTCAGCTTTATTTTTCTTATCTATAAAGTGGATGTGATAGTCCCTCTTCCCAGAAGCAGACAGGAGAGCACACCCAGGGTCCTAAGGTGGGAGCTGAGGGCAACATCCCAGCCTGGATGAAGGCAAGGAGGACACCAAAAATACCACTTCTGTGCAG
>NW_007772004.1:0-5065 GCF_000696425.1 Galeopterus variegatus | reverse complement strand
GCACATGGCCCATCCCATGGGAAATGTCTGGAGTATGGGCAGTGGGGGAAACCAAGCCCACTGGGAGAACTTCAAGGCACAGCATGGACAGCTGATCTGCCCCCCAATCAGCACAAGCCCACTCTGTGTAGATTAGTCAGGAATATAGAACTGCAGGGGGAGTAGTTTGCTGAAAAGACTCAGGCCAAGACCAAAGATGCCACACAATCCAGGTGTACTAGATCTCAAGAGATACAGAAGTACAAAGTCAATCATTAAAACCTGAGCTGCACAAAAAGCCTTCCCCAGGGAATCAGCACCGAAGCAGCAATTTAGCTGGACCACAGGGCTCAAGTGCTGGTCCCCACAGGAAGTTTCCCCATTTTAGAAGTAAGCAAAAGACAAAAAATTAGTTCCAGTATGGAGTTTAAGTAGACAACAGCAAATAATCCAACACGGAACTAAAGAAAAAAACAAAATACCCACAGACCAGAGAAAAAGTTTGACATTTACTAGTAAAGGTCTCACTTCACCAGAGAACACCTATAAAACCTAAAAGGACTGGAAGCCCCTTGAGCCCCCAAAGCCAGGCAGGAGGGAGGGCTGGGGGCCTCAGCCATACCCCCAGACACCCACAACCAGCCAGTGACAACCACTGAGCTACCACAGGAAGCACCCTGGGCTTCCTAGCCAGCCAGTGCAGGCCTCAGACCTGAACCATGCCCCCCAACACCCACAACCAACCAGCAATGACCACCAAGCTGCCACAGGAAGCACCCCGGGCTTTCTAGCCAGGGCAAAGGGGGTTGAGGGCTTTGGCCACACCCCCTGACATCTGCAATCAGCACAGCAATGACCAAGCTACCACTGGAAGCCCCCTGTTCTCCCCTGCAGTAATGAGTTGGCATCAACCATGACCAAGCTACCACTGGAAGCCCCCTGTTCTCCCCTGCAGTGCCATTGGCATCAACCATGCCCCCCTCCCTCTTCCTTCTCCTACCTTATGTCATTACCCCTTCCCTTCTGCCCCTCCCACCACTGCTCTGCAACAACTTAGAATGTAAAAACAGATAGAGCTGGGAATGACCCTGCCTCCCACAACTGGGCATGCCATTGTTGACACAGGGTGCACCTGGGGTCCTGAGGCATGGATCTGGAGACTGACCCCTCCTCCTGCATCCAGGCAAGGAGCATGCCAAAAACACCACTTTCATATGGGTGGCCCACCACAGCCACCACAATAGCCACGGCTGCCACGAAAGCAGCTAGACACCACAACCATAGTGCAGATGGCCCACCAGCCACTCAAGTGCATTTTCACGAGAACAGTCACCAGTGGAGACCAATGAAAAGAAGAGGATGTCTCTCTCCAAAAAGCCCATTACAGAGTAATAGAAGAAGCATCTGCTCTACGATAATAATGGGATACCTGAACACACCTCTCTCAGCACTGGACAGAACATCTAGGCAACAAATCAACAGAGTAACTGTTAATCTTTCAGAAGGAGAGAAGAAATCTAGGGTTACCAGAGGTGGGGGGATTGAGAGGGGGACAGGGAGATGTTGGATAAGGGGCATAAAGAATAAGTATAATCTGTGATAATATATATGCTAATAATATTGATTTGATCAACATACATTAATGTTCAACCCCAAAAACATGTATAATCAATTGTGATTCAATAAAAAACTAAAAAAAGAAAAAAAAATACCAATGACATTCTTCACAGAAATACGAACAACAATCCTAACATTAATATGGAACAACAAAAGACCTTGAATTTCAAAACAATCCTGAGCAAAAAAAAAAAAAAAGCCAGAGGCATAACATGACCTGACTTCAAATTATACTACAAAGCTATGGTAAGCAAAACAGCATGGTACTGGTATAAAAACAAACACACGGGCCAATGAAACAGAACAGAGAACCCAGAAATCAATCCACTTACTTACAGAGAACTGATCTTCAACAAAGATACCAAGAACACACACTGAGGAAAAGACTGCCTCTTCAATGAACGGTGCTGGAAAACTAGACATCCATATGTAAAAGAAAGAACAAGACACATACCTGTCACCATACACCAGCCCAAAGCCTTTCCTTACAGGACTTTCTAAAATTCTACCACATCCTCGTGTTTCTCAGCTCCTCAGTAGAGGCCATCATGGGTGTGACAGAATGAACACCAACCTAATAACTAATAGCAGCAAGGGATGTGCTTTTCAACGCCTGTCAAAACTGAGTCTATTACCTAGTATGGATGGTAAGCGAATGACAGCTAATTGCTCTCAGTTAAGAGTATGTCTTCATGATATTAAATTAATCTCAAGAATTTAGCCTCTGTTGCAATACAGCAACTTTCAGGACCACTGAGCCATATTTTTCCCATATATAGCGACACTATGGAAAACATTTTCTCAAACAACTACAAATTGATCTTCCATACGATCCAAAAATCCTACTTCTGGGTATATACCCAGAGAAATGGAAATCATCATGCTGAAGGGATACCTGCACTACCATGTTCATCGCAGCTCTGTTTACAATAGCCAAGATATGGAACCAACCTAAATGTCCACTGATGGATGATTGGATAAGGAATCTGTGATATATATACATACACAATGGAATACTACTGTGCCATAAAAGAGAATGGAATACTGAAACATGGATGAACTTAGAGAAAATCTTTAGTGAAATAAACCCAGGACAGATAGAGAAATAGTCCATGTTCTCACTCATAAGTGGTAGTTAATAAATAAATAAATAAATAAATAAACAGAAAGAAAGATACAACAATCACAATAATACATTGATCTTTCTAGTGGAGAGAACAGAAGTGAGATTACCAGAGGTGGAAAGGGGGCAGGAGGTAAGGGAGAAACTGATAAAGAGACACAAAAAATGATTACATTGGCCACCCAGAACCAGGCAAGAGAGCATGCCCAGGGTCATAGGCAAGGAGCCAAGGGCCACAGTCCCCCCTGCCCAGATGCAGGCAAGGGAACACACCCAGGGTTTTAGGCTGGAGCCAAGGTTAGTCCTCTCCACCCAAAAGCAGGCAAGAGTGCATGCTGAAAACACCACTTGATGTAAGTGGCCTACCACAATCACTGCCACAGCCACAACTGCTGAAAAAGTGCTTGATGCCACAGCAGCAGCCACAGCCACCATGCAGGCAGCCCACTAGACATTCAACTGCATTGACAGAAGGAGAGTCACAAGTAGAGACTGGAAAAAGAAGAGGATGTCTCTCTTCTCAAAACTCTCTCCAGAGTAGTAGAAGAAGCAACTGCCATACCAGATGACCAGACATCAATATAGAGCTTCTAGTAATATGAAAATAAAAAACTAGAAAATATGACACCACCCAAAGAATACAGTCATTCTCAAATACCAGACCCTGTGAAGCAGGAAACCCTTGAAATGACTGAAAAGGAATTCCAAGCAACAATCTTAAGGAAACTCACTGAGACAGGAGAAGACTCAGCTAGACAACATAATGAAATGAGAAAAAAAAATCCAGGATATAAAGGAGAAAATTCACAAAGAGATTAATATGTTAAAAAAGAATGTAGCAGAATTCATGAAACTGAAGATTCACTTAACAAAATAAAAAACAACTGAAAGCTTAAGCAGCAGGCTAGAAAAAGCAGAAGAAAGAATTCCTCATCTTGAAGACAGTCTTTTCAAAATAACCCAGGCAAAAGAAAAAAGAATTTTAAAAAAAATCTAAGAGAGCTAGCAGACAACCTTAAGTGCACAAACATTCAAAGTGTGGGTGTTCCAGAAGCGGAGGAGAAAGGAAAACGCATGAAAAACCTATTTAACAAAATAATAATGGAAACTTTCCAAGTATAAGGAGAAACATGAACCTTCAGATACAGGAGGCTCAAAGATCCCCAAATAGACTCAACCCTAAAAGATTCTCTCCAAGACACATTATAGTCAAACTGGCAAAGCTCAAAGACAAAGACAGAATCTTAAAAGAAGCAAGAGAAAAGCATCAAGTCACCTATAAGGGAGCCCCTATCAGACTAATAGCAGACTTCTCAACAGAAACTCTGCAGGCCAGAAGAAAACGGGATGATATATATAAAATACTAAAAGAAAAGAACTGGTAGCCAAGAATACTATACCCAGCAAGGCTATCCTTCAGAAATGAGGGAGAAATAGTGTATTTTCCATACAAACAAAAGCTGTAGCAGTTCACCACCACACAGCCAGCCCTTAAAAAAGTCCTCAAGGAAGCACTGGATCTGGAATTCAGAAAACGATAATCACTGCCACAAATACACAAGAAAGAACAAAACGCACTGGTGGAACAAAAATGCAAACAAGAAAGAAACAAAATCTTACCACCACACAAAGCCATAGTGACAATGTAACAATGCCCCTATTTTATTTCTCAGTTTATTAATTTCAGCTTTCTCTTTTTCTTGGTCATTCTAGATATAGGTTTGCAAAGTTTGTTGATCTTTTTTAAGAATCAACTTATGGTTTTGTTGACTTTCTCTAGTGTTTAATCCCCTATTTCTTATATTTCTGTTATAATCTTTGTTATTTCCTACTTATATTTGCTTTTGGTTTAGTTTGCTCTACTTTTTCTATTTTCTTCAGGTAGAAGTTTACATTACTGATTTGAGATTTTTCTTATTTTAATATACGTGTTTACAAGTATAAATTTTCCTCCAAGCAATTCATGAGCCCTGCATCCTAAAAATTATGATATGTTGCACTTTGAATTGTATCTCAAAGTACTCTCTAATTTCCCTGTAATTTTTCTTTTTACCCATTGTTTATTTAGGAGAGTGCTGTTTAATTTCCACACATTTGTGAGTTCTCTAAATTTCCTTCTGTTGTTTTGCTCAGAGACCATAGTTTCTGTTATTTTAGTCTTTTATAAAAAAAAAAAGAAAAATGTATACAAACAAACAACAAAAAAATTCTATCTTTCCACAAACTTTTTTGAAGTGCCCTTGTGTTTATATTATTTTATGGATTTTTTATGCAATTTATGTTGTTAAGCTTAGATATTTAATTTCTCTTCTTTTTTTTGTTAAATTTTTATTTTGTCAATATACA
>NW_007772003.1:3842-5065 GCF_000696425.1 Galeopterus variegatus | reverse complement strand
TTCTTTTAAGATTTTTCTCTTTGTATTTGAATTTTCCAGTTTGACTATAATGTGTCTTGGAAAGGATCTTTTGGGGATGAATCTGTTTGGGGATTTTTGAGCCTCCTGGATCTGAACATCTGTGTCTTTCCCTATACCTGGGAAGTTTTCCATTATTATTTTACTGAATGGGCTTTCTGTGCCTTTTTCTTTCTCCTCCTCTTCTGGAACACCCATGATTCAAATTTTGTACACTTAAGGTTGTCTGCTAATTCTCTTAGATTTTCTTCATTTTTAAAGTTCTTTTATCCGTTGTCTGCTAATTCTCTTAGATTTTCTTCATTTTTTAAAGTTCTTTTATCCTTTTTATTTTTATTTTTTGTCAGACTGGGTTATTTTGAAAATACGATTTTAATATTAGAAATTCTTTCTTCAGCTTGTTCTAGCTTGCTGCTGAAGATATTGGTTGTGTCTTTTATTTTGTGGAGTGAATCTATCAGTTCCATGAGTTCTGCTCCATTTTTTTAAGGTACTAATCTCTTCGTAAATTTCCTCCTTTATATCCTGGACTTTTTAAAAATCATTTCATTATGTTGTCTGAGTCTTTTCATATCTCAGTGGATATCCTTAAGATTATTGCTCAGAGTTTCTTTTCAGTCATTTAAAGGGTTTCTTGCTCTATAGGGTATGGTATTTGAGAATTACTGTATTCTTTTGGTGCTGTCAAATTTTCCTGGGTTTTCTTATTTCNTGAGCTACATGGTGCCTATGGGTGGAGGATGAAGATAGCGCCCATGGGAAGTAGGGGAGGCATAACCCAAAATAGCTCCAAAACGTTTTTATTGGTCCTCTACTATTTCCACACTTGTGAACTCTGCGTGATCACTATGCTCAACATGTTAGTAAAAAATCCATGCCCACGTGATCCTTTAATTGATTGGTTAGTTCATGGAAAGCCCCCTACTCGCTTGCTTATATAAATTGCAGTGTAACGGCAATAAAGTGGAACTGCCCTGACAGAACCCCTGCCACATCTCTGACACATCTGAGTGTCTCTTTCATGGGGCTGGGTTGGCGGGCGGCAGGCTCACTTTTCCCTGAGATCCCTCAGTCCCAACACCGGGGGTAATTCTGTCGGCTCCTTCTCCTTCTGGGTCTGCAGGAGGACCCCAGATGCGCCCCTGCACCTAGGACCCTGGATGTGCTCTCTTTCATGCATTATTATTAACTATAGCCATCATGCT
>NW_007772003.1:0-2604 GCF_000696425.1 Galeopterus variegatus | reverse complement strand
TCAGATTGGATCTGCTATTACTAGAAGTGTTGGGTGGTAGATAAGTCAGTCTGCCTGACTTCCTGGTGCTGTCACTACCACGGAGTATAGGTCAGTGGATGGGCCTCCCTGCTAGGTCTTGTTCACCTAAAAAAGAAACTGAGATCAAATACACGTAGCAAGGATTTATTGAGCAAATATGATGATTGCATCTGGGGAGATGAATGGCCAGGTTGCCCTAAGAAATGCATTCCAGAGAGGGCCAGCAGAACTTAATATTCCATAATCACAAGAAAGGGGAAGGGTCAAAGGAGAGAGAAAGAGAGCTTCTCCTAATTACTGCATCAGGTTTTCTATTGGTTGTACATGAAATATAGATTTGAGATTTTTAAAAGGTTATATACTACAAGCAGAGATCTATGATAAGGGTAATAAGAAGTATTATAGATTATTTTATGGTTTTCTGGATCCATTGTGGCTGCTCCTAATTAAAATATTCTTATAATGTTTTCCAAGATAGGCTGAAATAAAATTACTGACTTACCCCAGAACTCCCAAGGAAGTATAATTTAACTGACCTGGTCAGAGAATATTCTTTCATTATCAGTCTCTACTGAGCTTACCCTTTCCTAGTCATCTGGCCAGAGCATAGGCTTTGCTTGAGGTGTGTGTGTGTGTGTGTGTGTGTGTGTGTGTGTGTGCGTGTGTGCGTGTGCGTGCGTGTGTGTGTGTGTGCGCTTCCTATGACAGTTTGCAGTTCCAAGTTGAAGGCCTTGGAAGTGCTCAAACTTGGATACGTGGGAAAGAAAAAATAAAACCCAGGGAATTCACTGAGGACCCAAGCCAGTCCGTCCTATTTCATCATTTTAGAACCCTTGTAGGATTGTTTTTGAATTATTTCTGAGGTATTTTGTTGCATTTAGAGAGGAGGAGAAGGAAAAAGTGAGTCTATATCATCTTGTCTGGGATCAGGAGTCAGTAGAATTATTGTCCCAAATTAGTTTCCTTAAGAATTACAATGGCTAGAATGGAAAATGAAAAATCAGTATCACAGTAAAATCTATATTCCCTCACATTTGTCTCTAGATTTTATGACTAAAGTAGTAGAAACCCATAGCCCCATTCAATTTTGACCTACATTTAGTCTTTTTTAATTTTCCAATCCTGTATTGAATATCAAGTGCTCTGGCTCATTTATATTAATTTCAATTCCAAAGATCTTTCTCTCTTTCTCTTGTTCTTTTCCTTTTCATGCTCTACTTCTATTCCCTCTTGACAGATTTATTTTTATTTAATAAAATCACTGGCTTTTATTCTATAATCTACTGCTCACACCTATTAAATTATGACACTGCATATTAAAATGTTAATTATTTAAAACTACAAACATTCTATAATTAATTCAAACTTTAGAAATCCACTCAATTGCTGTGGTTTAACTATATCAACTAATTTTAAATAACTTAATAATCATTAACTTATTTAAAGAATAAATAATTTTTAAATGAATAACTCAGTATATTTTCACCATTATATGTAACCTACAATAGTAACTATAATTAGGGTTGCCATGGAAACATAGAAGTAAAACCAAGATCCTATTCATCTAATTAAAATGATCCAGTAGAAGCATAAGAGCAAATGTATTTAAATTCCTCAGCTAAACTTATTCAAACACGTTTTCAATTTGTTAGGATTTAAGAAACAGTGAGGTATAAAGTAACTGATGGTACATTATTTATTAAGACACTGTAATCAAATATAAAATGTAGACTTCAGTTGCTTTCCAGTCAGTTATTCCTGGATAATTTGTTCAAGCATTTAGAATTTTTAAAATATGTTTTCTGCTATCTGCATTGAGATTGGGAATCTAAAATATATTTTATTTTGTTATTTTATAATTATAAATAAAATTTCTATATAGTAAAATTTAGTGAATGTGTATAGTCAGACAATAATAATTTCTTTTAGAGACATTTATGTAAGCAAAAAATATAACGTGTGTGGTGGCTACTCTTGATGACTAGACAAAATGAGGTAGAACTAGCATGCTAAAAATTCAATAATATAGCTAAATTGCCTTTATCCCCATATATCTTTCAAAAAGACTTCTTTAGCTACTTATGGATTCTCTTAGCTGGTAGTAGTAATAGTCTGAAAAGGTCAGATAATACATATTAATTCTTTAGACAATATGGTGTAGATTAATCCTAATTTCTAAAAAGGGCTTTTCTTCACAATAATTAAATCATTTAAATAAAATTTATTCAGGAATATTTAAATATTTTATAATACATTTTAGATTATCATTTCATCCTGTATTGAAAATTGATAGCTATTTTTACATTAAAATTTTAAAATATATAGAAATTAAAGGCTTCAAGGGAATTAGAAGAAAGTAGCAAACTGATAAGCCCTTTGTGACAAACTAACATTAATTATTACATTATGGTGTCAGAAATTTTATTATTTAAACAGAAAAGTGGTGCATTCATATCTTAAGGAAGAGAATAAAAAATGCTGATAAAAATGAAAGAATGAAGTGCATATTGACTGTGCTATATTTGGAATTTTCAGTTTCTCTGAAACTGAGTTGTTTTTGACATTTAATCAAGTTTTTCACTC
>NW_007772002.1:3575-3930 GCF_000696425.1 Galeopterus variegatus | reverse complement strand
TTTTTTTTTTTTTTTAATTTTTGGTGCAAACAAGTAGAGAGGCAAATAAGAAGCACTCAGTTTTGTTAATTTAAAGTTGGAAATCCTTATGAGACATCCAAGTAGAGATAACTAGGAGGCATTTGGGTGTGGGATCTAAATCTCAGGAGAGCAGTCATGGTCATATATGTTTACTATGGAATTAGAAATGTATTAATGGTCCTTGCCGACACTGGAGAAGAGAAGATAATATTTGTAAGGAACAATGTGATGAATAAGGAGAGAAAAAAGGAACTACAGAGGACTGAGGAATTCTAACATAGAAATGTCTTAAATAAAGAAAAGATGGTTAAAAAAAGGAGAAGGAGAAAGTGCT
>NW_007772002.1:0-1899 GCF_000696425.1 Galeopterus variegatus | reverse complement strand
AAAGCAAATCAATCTTGTGTTTTCTTTGGAAATTTTCTGCTTAACTAACTCTGGAAAGATGGGGCAAAAAAAGAAATGCTAATTATTAAGGGAATAAAACTAAGTAGAACATCTTGTGCAATTAAAGGAAAGCCTGTTTCCTGTTAAATCAAGATTGATGAAGAGAGTTAGTAGTTGAAAGACATGTTTTAAAAAATACATAAGGCTTAGATAGCATTTCTGTTTAAAGAAACTAGCAGTGAAGTAGAGACTATATTCAAGAGAGACATATAAACATAAGGGGGCTATGTCTACTCTGTTATGCAAATTAGTATGAGTAGCTACTTTGGATTACATGGTGTTGAAAATCAAATATATTTCCTTATCCTAAAACACATGAATCTAATTGGAAAGACAGATTACAAATTTTAAAACAAATAATATGGTAAATAGCATATACAAGTTTAACAAAAATTATACTAAGAAAGCTGGGAAAATAGTTATTTTATCTATTAAAAGTTAAGGTATGAGGATCAGAATCAAGGAATTATTCAGCTGAAAGAGTCACTTGAGGGCCAGCCTGTGGCTCACTCAGGAGAGTGTGGTGCTGATAACACCAAGGCCACGGGTTCCAATCTCATATAGGGATAGACGGTTAGCTCACTGGCTGAGCATGGTGCTG
The DNA here is from genome assembly GCF_000696425.1 of Galeopterus variegatus. Lineage (NCBI taxonomy): Eukaryota > Metazoa > Chordata > Mammalia > Dermoptera > Cynocephalidae > Galeopterus > Galeopterus variegatus. The sequence goes on along the minus strand of NW_007772002.1, from coordinate 1,238 downwards.
ACAACACCAAGTCAAGGGTTCAGATCCCCTTACCAGTCATCTTTAAAAAAAAAAAAGGAAAGAGTCACTTGAAATGATCTTAAAAAAAATATATATATATATATATACACACACATACTGCACAGTAAAATGCATTAACTTGGGAGAGGTGTAAAGAGCATCCCAGGAAGAAGAATTAGCATATCAAAGAAAAAAAAGCAGGGAAGTAACAAAAAGGCTCCTGGCCTGATATAATTAAGCATGTGATGTGATGTTGCAGAATGGAGCAAACAGAATAAATGCTTTGGTTGGGTCTGATGAGAGAGGGTCTGAATGTCTTGCTAAGCTGTGCAAATTCTTTCAAATCAGGGGAGAAATTTTTTCATATCTACCTTTTGGAAAATTAATTCTGGCAACCATGTGGGAGATAGAATCGATCATAAAAAGACTGAAGATAGTTCAGGAAAACAGAGAATCAAATCTTTTGTGAGCCTGTTCAGGACTGATACATTTTGGAGGCAACATGATATCATGGGATCTGCTTTGGCTCTGAAGATACTCAGCCATGTCCCACACTTAACCAGCTTGTGACAGTGGACAGTGTTCTTATTTTCTTTCCCTTATATTTTATTGACACAAGTTATCTCATTGGAGGCACCTGACAAATACCACCTTCCATGAGAAATTTCCCCCAGGAAATGGCTGTGGCACAGACCTTAAATAAAGTAGGACATAGCTTATAAATTCAAATTTACAGATTTAATAATAACATGAAAATTCTCATATCCATTAAATATACTAGAGAACAACAGAAGAAATAAAATGTTCACATTATAATAAAAGTATTGAAAATAACTATTTTTTTCTTTTATGGATGTGTGCATAATCTATGTTTGGGGAACAAGTATAAAAGAGTTCAAATTAAATATAAATCATTGGGCACGTCTTTAGGACACGTGATGGAGTTTGGATGTGTTGTCCCCTCCAAAACTCATGTGGAAATTTGATCTCCAATGTGGCAGTGTTGGAAACTGATTGAGTCATGAGGAAGGATCCCTCATGAATGGATTAATGCTCTCCCTTGGGGAGAGGGGATTAATGAGTGAGTTCTCACTCTATTAGTTCCTGTGAGAGCTCGTTGCTTAAAAAGACCCTGGCACCTTCTCTCTCTCTCTCTTGCTTCCTTTCGCCATGTGATCTGCTTGTACCCGCCGGCTGCCTGCTGTTTTTATGCCATGAGTAGAAGCAGCTTGAGGCCC
>NW_007772001.1:4321-5066 GCF_000696425.1 Galeopterus variegatus | reverse complement strand
ACTGTTGGCCACTCTACAGTGTGTGTGTGTGTGTGTGTGTGTGTGTGTGTGTGTGTGTGTGCGCGCACATGCCTCCTAATTGATTGATTTGCTCTTTACAACAACCCTGTCAAGTCAGTTGGCCAGTGCTGCTATGGTTGACCCTTCACTTCAGAGATCAAGACCAGAAGTGTGGGGTGTTGGGAAGACTTGCCCAGGATCACATCACAAGTTAGCGACAGAGCTGAGATTGAACGCAGGCCTGTGACTGAGGGCCTGTGTATTTGTCACATCGTGCCACTTCCTACAACCTCCTGGGTAGTGAAAAGCACTTGTCTAAACCTTATCGTAGAGGCTGGATAACAGAGATTCCTGTTTCAGCTTCCCACATCCTGCCAGCTCTGTCATATTTGACATTCTTGCTATTTTGTGTCTCAATTTAAACGTTTTGGAAAATTTGGGAGGGGGGATCCTTTTTCCTTCTTCTAGGGAAGTGTCATCTTTCTGTTGCAGTCACTTGAGGCTAAATTCTCTAGCATGTTATAGACCAGCCTATGTTGGTTAGGAAATTCAAACAGATTCTTTGGTGCCCTGGTCAGGCATGTCTAAAATGTAAATTTTGCTCTCTTGAAATGCTGTTTGAGGCAGAAACTTGCGCAGGAGAGTGAAAAACAACATGGCTGATAGAAAAAACAATTAAAAAAAAATAAAGGAAGAAATAAATAAGTCATTTTTCTAATAGTAAATATTCAGGATAAGTATTCAG
>NW_007772001.1:1761-3597 GCF_000696425.1 Galeopterus variegatus | reverse complement strand
AATAAAGGAAGAAATAAATAAGTCATTTTTCTAATAGTAAATATTCAGGATAAGTATTCAGTTATCTCTCAAGAATAGGCATCTCAAGAATATCTTCACAGGTATGGAATAAAATTATTTTTCTAGGCTGTAGCATCTCATAGTGTTTGGAGCTTTGGAACTGCACTTGCCGAATGCGTTTATCTCATGTAGGCTTGGAATACAGGTGTCTGAACCTCGGGATGGCCAGTGGCTCGACAGCTCAGTTTGTTATGGGAAAGATGGAGGAAACGCTTGTCTCTTTGGTTTTCATGAGCTGGGAAGCTGGGCTAAGTGCAGCCGTCCATTTTCCTGGAGGTTCTAGGTTCTAAGAGGTGCTGAAAATTCCTGAAGGGAGGAACTCTTGGGGCTGTTTCCGTCCTTGTTGCTAGTCCTAAATTTCAGTCTCAGTCCTGTCAGAGGTTCTAGGTTCTAAGAGGTGCTGAAAATTCCTGAAGGGAGGAACTCTTGGGGCTGTTTCCATCCTTGTTGCTAGTCCTAAATTTCAGTCTCAGTCCTGTCAGTCACTGCTACTTAGCCTCTGTAATCTTCATCTCCCTGTATGTGAGAAATGAGGATGATAGATCTGGCAAGGTTGGAAGATTAATGAGAACAGTTTACACATTTTCTAGTGCAGCACCTGGCACTGAGTAGGTGTTCAGTAAAAGGCAGTTTACTTTCTCCATCCTTCCTATTGTCTCCTTCCATGTGGTCCCAGGATTAAGTGACCCTTGAGGATGCAGGAGGCCTAAGGCCCCAGAACTGGCCAGTGGGCTAGGAGTGTGGGGTCTAAGGGCCCCAGGCAGCGGCGTTCATACCTGTCCCTTCCTGCCTTCTGAGGAGGGGCTGCATTTGTGCTGGAACCAGATGAGGCCACCAAGTAAATAAGAGACCCGTCATAGAAGTGATTTCCTGTATCTGAATCTGGGCTTCTTCTTTCTCCACTGTGAAAATATGGCATTGGAATATCTACCAGTTATAAACTTAGATACTTGTATCGATTTATAGCTTTAGGACATGTTTATCATTCTTGACTACAATTGCTTACTTAAGTTTATCCTCTCCCCATGACTCTAAACTCTGCAAGGATAAGGACTATGTTAACCTCATAGATGTACACTCAATGCCTTGTATATTAGTAACAAAAATGACTTTTGTTACTGATGAATGAAAATGAATAAAAATGAATGAAGAGCTTAGTGTCTTGCCCAGAGCTGGGAATATGATACGGACTCCATTAATTCCTGTTGAGTAAATACATTTTTCTTACTTTTTAATTGTTAAGGGTACAGCTCAGTGACTTTTAATATATATAGATACACATACACCCCCAAGGAACAGCCACCCTAATCAGGAGACAGAGACAAAGAAAACTCCTAGCATCCCATAGGTTTGTTTTTAAAGGGGTATCTATATTATAAATTCTAAGTTTTACATTAATATTCATTTACTCAGCTGTGTTTTCTAGAACACTTACCATGTACATAAATGGGACTGTGCTACATACCAAGGGGGATACCTGCCCAAAATAAGATACATGCTGCCCTCAAAGAGCCTCCTGATTTAGTTTGCAAGACAGAACTAAATATGAAATAATCCAGTAACCAATCGTTTACCAGAATTAGCAATGTACACCAAAAGTTTTATTTTATTTTATTTTTATCAGCAGAATCCTTTCTTCAAATGAAAACTTACCTGGAGCCTAATATATAAGACAAATAATCAAGGGAATGTTTTGGTTGAAGCTGGTGTAAGGTTCCCTCACTGCCCAGGTGGGGGGCATCGTGGAGCCCACCAGGTAGAGCAGCTGGGGAAGAC
>NW_007772001.1:0-223 GCF_000696425.1 Galeopterus variegatus | reverse complement strand
AAATGTTTCATCTGGCTCTATAAAAGAGCTTCGGAGAGTAAGGAGATTTGACTTTAGAAAGTAATCATGAAAATAATTCTTTTTTGTTGACAGCACTGATGATGTAGAAGAATAACAAACTTTTTTTTTCTATTCTCTCACTTACCAACAACACAGAGGACTTCTTTGAGCTCTGGTCACCAAAAAGTGTGTGGGGATTTTTCCCCACCAGCAACCCGTTAAT
>NW_007772000.1:2243-5066 GCF_000696425.1 Galeopterus variegatus | reverse complement strand
AAAAAAAAAAAGTCTGAATAAAGTATGCACTTTAGTGAATAATAATGTATCAGTATTTGTTTATTAATGGTGAGAAATGTGCCCTACTAATGTAAGATGTTAGTAATGGCGGAAACGAGGCATAGAGTCTATGAGAACTCTCTGTATTACCTAATTACTCTGTACATCTCAAACTGCTCAATAATAAAAAATTCATTTGAAAAATATCATGTCGCCCTTGAAAGCAGTTGATATCTTCCGAAACATTCTGGTTTTAATTTTAAGATGCCAATTCTGTCTTTTGTAGCTATTTGTGAAGGGGTGAAGAATAAATTAAATAAATAATTTAGTTTTTCTAAAGGTATTTGGAAAATCAGAAAAACATCTAAATAATATTAGTACAACAATTTTAAGTAATCTAAATAACCTGGGATGAGTAGTGTTTTATAAATATTTTTTATTTTGAGAAGGTTTTTGGTCATGTTTTTCTTTGTCGGCAGGTCTTTACAACTTGTATCAGCCAAACTGACTAGCTGATTTCTTTCAGAAAGGATTGGAACAGAATCTCACATTACAGAATATATTTATTTACGTAAAAGTTATGCACAAATTGAAATTTGATAAATAAGTCCTGTTTTCATTATCTTGGTTAAATCATTTAAAAATAATTTTGAACAATTATTGTGAAAATAAATAAATTATAATGCAAACAATCAAATCCAATTATTTGTTATATAAACTCAGATTTCAATATGTTATGAGTTGGATTGTGTCTCCCCCACCCCCAAAAGATATGTTCAAGTTCTAGTCCCCAGTGTCTCAGAATGTGACCTTATTAGGAAATAGGGTCATTGCGGATGTAGTTGGTTAAGATGAGGTCATCCTGGAGTAGAGTGGGCCCTTAGTTCAATATGACTGTTGTCCTAATGAGATGACAGCCATGTGAAGACAGAGACACAGGAGAAGGCCATGTGACAATGAAGGCAGAGACGGGAGTAATGCATCTACAAGTCGAAGAATGCCTAAGATTTCCAGGAACCACCAAGGACTGGAAAAGGCAAGAAAGGATCCTCCCTTTGAGGCTTCAGAGAGAGCGTGGCTCTGCGCACACCCTGATTTGACTTCTATCCTCCAGAACTGTGAGACAAGGACTTCCTCCTGATGTCAGCTATCCAGTGTGCGGAACTTTGTTATGGCAGCCCCAGGAAACTAATACACGAGACATTGGCTTTTCTTAAGGTAGAGCACGTCTGTACTTACTCTGTTTGTCAAGAATGAGAAAGAACCTACAACTACTCAACTTTGCCTCTGTAGCTCAAAAGCAGCCATACACAGTAGGCCCACAAATGGGAAAAGTATACCCCATAGACTGTGTTCCAATAAAAAAAAAGAACCTAACTCTGTAGGTCTGGCCTGGTCTGCATTTCTAACCAGCTCCCAGAAGATGTTGATGCTGCTGGTCTGTGGAACATATTTTTAATAGCAAAAATTTGGGAGATAATAAGCAACCAGTCTGAATTTACTTTATTATCCTGTGTGTAATTCTTAGCCTAAATAGCATTAGGCCTCATAAAAAGTTACATAAAAAGTTACACATATAAATCCCGTTATTTAAATATCTTAAGCTCTAAAAGAAGAGGCATGATATAAAAACATATACTTACCGATATACATTTACAAATATATACTGGTACAGATGCCATATGACTACGTAAGGAAAGAAGAAGGTACACATTTTATAATGGTTCATTTCTAAATACTTTAAATTTAGTATTTATTAAAAAGTTTTGCTTGAATACGTTTAAAAGTCAACAGCTTTTTCTACCATATATGTAATAAATTTGAATTTTTCTCCAAACACTTACATTTTCATCAGTAATTCTCTCAGCACTGAGGTAATAAGGTAATTGTTCTTATTTTTGAAAATGGAACTTTTTTTATAAATTGGAAAAGATTAATAGTGCCATTTCTTTAACTAAAAAAAAAAATAACTCAAGGAACTATACAGCAAACATTTCAATTTAAGTGCCTAATCTAATGCCGAATTAAAACATAAAATATTGTCCCACTGTACCTCAGAAAGGACTGGAAATCGACTAACATGGCTTCATCAAGAAGAAATCGTATCAGAACAAATTATCTTTATGATAACATATTATGTTACATGCAGGTAGAAGCACACAATAAACATTTTTTATTATTTTGTTTTCTAGTTTTGTTTTTTTTTTATTATTTCACATGATCCCTGTTCAGTTTTTAACAAGAAGGTAGGAATGAGAGATAAGCATGTCAACATATATGTATGCAGTTATATATGCTAATCTACTCCTTTAAAAAATATGATAAACTTAAAATGTACCAGGGTGACACATGGCCACTGTTTTGGTTAAACAGAAACTAGAAACTTGCACAAATTGGATGAACGAGATAGTAATTTATTAAAATTGTTACAAGATGATGATCATGCCTTACCTGAAGACCCTTTCGTTTTTCATCCGTCCATACATCCATATGTGTAATCCTTTACAGCACTGCAGTTGCATACCACAGGGATGAAGGTGCTTGGTAGACTTGTGCTGTCCATCACGGTAGCCACTGACATGTATGTGGCTGTCGAGCACTGGACGTGTGGCTGGTCCAAACTGAGATGTACTATAAGTGTAGAACACACTTTAGACTTTGAAAACTGTAAAATGTAAAATGTAAAATGTCTCCAAAATTTAAAGATATTGGTTACATGAATTGCATATATTACATGAATTGATTACATTACGTTGAAATGGTAATGGTTTGAATACATTGGGTTAAATAAAATAAGTTATTAAATTAATTCAACTCTTCCTT
>NW_007772000.1:0-708 GCF_000696425.1 Galeopterus variegatus | reverse complement strand
AAATCTGACCTTCAGTTCTGGCCACGCACTTCCAAGGGCCTGTAAGGAGCCGTGACAGAGCTGCAGAGCAGGCAGGTGGCTCTACCAGAGTTCTGGAGCCCCAGGGAATGGATTTGGGATCAGCTACATACACTGCCATGGATTTATGTGTTTAGTGCTTGCAGTTGTAGCATATTAAGGACATTTTTTAATGGCGGAAATGTATTCAAGAAATTCTAAAGTTTTTTTTTTTTTCTTTTCAGAAACTTTCCCAAGAGATTTGAACTTAAAAGACAAATTCATAAAGCATTTCACCGGTAAGCATACAATTTATCAGTGATTTAATTAAGTACAAAGATTGTATGCAGATTACTGTGTTAGGCACTGGGGATTTGAAGATTAATGTCTATTAGAGGCTCAGTTTTTATGTCCAGTTGGGGAAATGGACATGTGCTATTAACTTGTATTAACTGTAATGTAAGCCAGATCTTGATAAGTAATAAAAGTACAAAGTTTTAGGGATACACAAGAAGTGAGTAACTTGGCCAATAAATAAAGGCTTGTAGTGGATGTAATATTTAAGTTAGGATTTAAGGAATGAATAAGGTTTTCCCAGGATGAGAGAGGCATTCTGGTGAGAAGGCATCCATTGAGCAGGGCGTGCTGGCCACAGGGTGTGGTTTGGGGAGGGACGGGCAGGTGATGTGGACAGACTGTGGGGGAATTTAG
>NW_007771999.1:3763-5066 GCF_000696425.1 Galeopterus variegatus | reverse complement strand
CAAGCTTTACAGTTTATTATCCCTCCCCTGCCCGGAACCCCATCTCTCCAGGCCACCCCTCGCTTGCTGCCCGCCTCTGGTGTTCACACTCCACCTGGTAGCCAGCTGTCTCAAGGACCCGACAAAATGCCCTGAGACCAAACTGAGAAGACATGGAGACAAGTGACCTCGGGTGGTAGATTCTGTTTCTCACTTCCCCTGTCTTGTTAGTGAACTCTGTTTCAGAGACACACCAAGTTTGTGAAAACAACAAAGAAACAAAGTCCTGCAGTGGATGTCCCCTGGCTGGGAGCCTGGAAACGAATGAGGAAGTGAGGGTGTGGTTCTCTTTCCCAGAAGAGTGAGGGAAGAGTGAGGTGGAGGGATCTGTTTGTCCACGAGAGCGTGCACTTCCCACTCACCTGACTTCGGTAGGAGTCATTGCCCCCCCACATATACATGCACTGTCCATGTTCCAAAACAGAATTGTTTTTAAAAATCTGTGTTGTGCTCACTTCCACATGAAGTAACAACGGATGTGGAATTAGAGCCATCTTGGTTAGAACCACTGTAGTGGTGATCCCCATGAGGTAACTGTGGAGATGTGCAGTTTTACCTCTCAGGGCTTGGTCAGTTCCTGTGAACAAAGCCAGCTACAAGGCAATCCAGATCAAGACTGATCTGGGCAGTCAGGTTGTCTCCTGATCTGGATGCCAAGTCAGAGGAAAAGAAGAAAACTGGATGATTAAAACAGATAATGAGGGAAAAGGCAAGATTTAGAAACATGGTAAGGATCAGCCCTGCCTACAAGAAGACAGGAGCAGCCCAAAGTCCAGGGAGGTAATATCAAAGTAAAAAGTGCACCAAGCAGAGGTAAACAGACAAGGAAGACTTTATTCAAGACTATTGCAATAGGGGAAGGAGACAGAACTCAACTCCACCTAAACAAAGGGCAGGAGAGTTTTTAAGAGCTTATATGGGGAGAATCCTATGACATCTGAGTTTGCACATTGGTCTTACCAAAGAAGAGTGAAATTTCTTGTAAGTTCATTACAGCAAGAAGTTGTAAAAACAGGTTCAAAGGAGCCAACTAAAATCAGACTTATACTGGGTCGGCCTGGTGGCGCACTGCTACAGTGCGCTGCTTGGGAGCGTGGTGGCGCTCCCGCCGAGGGTTCGGATCCCACATGCAGACCGGTTCCCACTCACTGGCTGAGCGAGGTGTGGGAGCAACACCGAGGGTTGTGATCCCGTTGCCGGTCCCGGTCCGGTACGGGCGCGACATTGAGGGTTGCGATCCGTTGCCGGACACGAAAAAAGACAA
>NW_007771999.1:0-2965 GCF_000696425.1 Galeopterus variegatus | reverse complement strand
CAGGGGTGTAAATCATTTGCAAGCTTACATGCAGACCCTAACCCAGCCCACATAACTGAGAGGGCATGGGAGAACTGGCTGAGCAGATAAGTTAATCTACTCACTACTCTCCTGGTGCCAGAGTGCTTTAACACCAGCATGCTAATTTACTTACTCAGGGTCCCTGCTTCCTCCAGTCTTCTGTTTGTCTTAAAGGGAATGTGCCTTTCCTTGGGTAACTACCTTGGCCATGGGTAGTTTCCAAGGGGGGGACTCTGGTATGCAAGGGGAGGGCGAATAGGGTTATGTCCAGCATTTACCCTACTACACTACTGCCCAGCTCCCCACAACTGTATAATTCCCATTCCTTTCCCTGGGTATCTCTGGAGCTTATGGTTTGCTAAGCCATTGCATCTGCAGGCGTCATGGTCTGTTACACTCTTACAGTGTGTATTAGTTCATGTTTGTGTTGCTATAACAGAATACCTGAGACTGAGACTGGGTAATTTATAAAGAACAGAGGTTTATTTGGCTTACGATTCTGGGACAGCTGCATCTGGTGCAGGCCTCAGGTTGCTTCTACTCATGGCAGAAAATGGCAGGCCAGCCAGTGGGTGCAAGCAGATCACATGGCAAGAGGAAGCAAGAGAAAGAGAGGGAGGAGAGGTGCCAGGGTACTTTTAAACAACCAGCTCTTGTGAGAACTAATAGAGTGCAATCTCACTCACTATCCCCACCCCCCAGGGAGAGCATGAATCCATTCACGAGGGATCTGCTCCCATGACTCAAACAGCTTCCAACACTGTCACACTGGGGATCAGATTTCCACATGAGTTTTGGGGGGACAACACATCCAACACATCTATCACAGGGGGTGAGCTCCCAGGTACACAGCAGATCTGGATTAACACCCAATGAGTCTGACTAGCTCTCTGTGATGTGTGCATGAACAGTTAATCTCAGGACCTCACCACATAGTCATTTCCCTCAGGGTTGGGTCCCAGTTTCCTCCTTTATGTTATGATATTTGGTTTAATATTCCCTATGCCTCAATGTCTTTCCTGTTGTTTTCTCAGAAGATCAGAGCTTACTGCTCAGAGCTATGGTTTAAAAACGAAAAGACTATTCTGTTCCTGGTGTAAAAGAAAGTTTTTATAAGATAAACCGTTTAGGTCTTAACACTTAGTCATTTGGTAATTTCAATTTTTTTCCTAGTATGAATGAAATCTGTATAAATTTCCTATGGTTGCTATAACAAATTTACACAAATTTAGTGAATTTAGATAAACATAAATTCATTCTCCCAATATTCCTTGGACTAGAATTCCAAAGCAGGTTTTACTGCAACAAAATCCAGGTGTCCTTCTGCCGGACCCAGCTCACTCCTCAGACTCTCTGGGAGGAGCTTTTTCCTGCCTTTTCCAGGTTCTTGGGCTGTTTTGACTGCTCAGGTCTTGGCCCCCATTACAAGCACCTTCCCTCCCCCGTTCCCATGGTCAAATCCCTCTTTTTGCTTCTGTAGCACAATTTCCTGCTGTCCCTCTCTCTTTCTAATAGTAACACCTGAGATAACATGGAGGTCCACCCAGATAATCATGAGATATCTTTCCATCTCACCATCCTTAACTTCATCACAAGTGCAAAGTGTGTTTTGCCGTGTAATGGAACATTCACAGGCTCCAGGGATTACACTCAAGGTATCTCTGGGGTACTCTATCACATTATTAAAAGAACTTCACAGTGTTCCGTCTACTTGTAAAAAAGCTCTGAAAACATTATCCTGTTCCTGTCCTGTGTACTTGATCATGGTGAATCGCTGTCCCCATGGTTGGACCTCTTTATGCTCCCCCAGCCTGTAGAGGGTCCCTCTGCTTCCCACCCCTTGGACATGTGCATCTTCAGAACTCATACCTGATGGTCTGGCTGGGGAGAGGTGACGAGGGATCTGCTCCCATGACTCAAACAGCTTCCAACACTGTCACACTGGGGATCAGATTTCCACATGAGTTTTGGGGGGACAACACATCCAACACATCTATCACAGGGGGTGAGCTCCCAGGTACACAGCAGATCTGGATTAACACCCAATGAGTCTGACTAGCTCTCTGTGATGTGTGCATGAACAGTTAATCTCAGTACCTCACCACATAGTCATTTCCCTCAGGGTTGGGTCCCAGGTTCCTCCTTTATGTTATGATATTTGGTTTAATATTCCCTATGCCTCAATGTCTTTCCTGTTGTTTTCTCAGAAGATCAGAGCTTACTGCTCAGAGCTATGGTTTAAAAACGAAAAGACTATTCTGTTCCTGGTGTAAAAGAAAGTTTTTATAAGATAAACCGTTTAGGTCTTAACACTTAGTCATTTGGTAATTTCAATTTTTTTCCTAGTATGAATGAAATCTGTATAAATTTCCTATGGTTGCTATAACAAATTTACACAAATTTAGTGAATTTAAATAAACATAAATTCATTCTCCCAATATTCCTTGGACTAGAATTCCAAAGCAGGTTTTACTGCAACAAAATCCAGGTGTCCTTCTGCCGGACCCAGCTCACTCCTCAGACTCTCTGGGAGGAGCTTTTTCCTGCCTTTTCCAGGTTCTTGGGCTGTTTTGACTGCTCAGGTCTTGGCCCCCATTACAAGCACCTTCCCTCCCCCGTTCCCATGGTCAAATCCCTCTTATTCCTTCTGTAGCACAATTTCCTGCTGTCCCTCTCTCTTTCTAATAGTAACACCTGAGATAACATGGAGGTCCACCCAGATAATCATGAGATATCTTTCCATCTCACCATCCTTAACTTCATCACAAGTGCAAAGTGTCTTTTGCCATGTAATGGAACATTCACAGGCTCCAGGGATTACACTCAAGGTATCTCTGGGGTACTCTATCACATTATTAAAAGAACTTCACAGTGTTCCATCTTCTTGTAAAAAAGCTCTGAAAACATTATCCTGTTCCTGTCCTGTGTACTTGATCATGGTGAA
>NW_007771998.1:0-5067 GCF_000696425.1 Galeopterus variegatus | reverse complement strand
TTGGGATGCAATTCTTAGCTACAGCAATATATACTACAGAAACTTTAGAGGAACTTAATGCTTGAGCAGAGAATGTCTTACAGGTCAGGCAGCCCCTAGAATGAGAGCAGATTCAGAGAACTCTGTTCTGCAATGCGATCAGGCAGTGTTTATGAACAGAAAATGGAAGTAAGGTAGAGACAGCTGGACTGGCAATACCTCAGTTTGCCTTATTTGGGGCATGGTTTAAACAATTGGCCTCCTGTGGTTGACTGAAGCTCGCTACTTTCCTACTTGCTACAAAAGTATACCTCTGAACTGGTAGGTAAGCTAACTGAAAGCCCAAGTTAGGGTTCTGTTCCCTACAAAGGACTCAGGTACAGAGGCATCCTTGGGCCAAATTTAGTTTAACTTAATGATGCTTAAATTCTTAAACTCTTTAGCAGGAAGTAAGGAATGTTCCCTGGAAACAGTAATTGAGTGGCTCTAATCACCAGAACTACCTTTTGAGATGGGGTGCAAAAGTTTCTTTGAAAGTTAGTATATTTAGATATTCTCATAGTTTAATGATACAGGTAGGCATAGAATTTTTTCTACACAAAGTCTTTAAGGCTTTTTCCATCTTATTGGAGCAAAAGGGTGGTCATCAGATTTTTTGAAGTATCAACTCCAGTGACATTGATCAAGCAGAATGTCCTGCTGCCCATTTTTCCAACCTCTTGCTCAAAGCAAGCCTAGATTTAAAGGTGGAGTTGGCGTCATTTGCCAAGTTACATGGCATTGACACCCCCTGACTTCCTGAGACTTAAAGCTCAGCATTCATAATATGACGTACTTTGGGGATCTCAAACCCACACACTCCTAGGGACTAAATTCAAGGCAGGTGAGGGAAATGAAGTCCAGACAGGGCTTGGCCAGTAGCAATGTGTCTTGTTCAGGAGCACAGCCCTTGTCTATTCTGGATCTCTGGGGCTACATAGGAGTGGCAGACCCTGTGTTGCCTGACTGTTCCACTTCAACAGAACCAAGGAATCCGGATTTTCTCTTAAAATGTTGGCAACTTATGGCCTCAGAAAAACTTTATGCAGATAAAATCAGGTACTACTTCTGCAGGCTGGATGTGCCACAGGTGAGCACCTGGTGACATTCCTTAGCTCCTAGTACTGGCCTCAGTAACAGGCAGCTCTGCCCAGACATATTACAGCCAGTGTCAAGGAATAAAGGCACCCCTATGCACATGCTTGTGTATTTTATTGTTCTCTCTGCTGGGACATAGAACATCTGAAAAGTAGGTATACTAAAACACAATGCTAGGTTCAGATATTCTATCTATACCCCAGTCAGAACTTACTGTCTTTAGTGGTAGCAAGCTAAAGCTCTTTTTTCAAAAGCTATAAGTCCCCACCCCCACCCACACACACACCACCACCACCACCAAATTTGTAATATCTCATTCAAGTGAGAATTGACCAGTATGGCTAGGGCAGCAAAGTCACAGCCAAGCTGCCTCTGGAATTTAATCTCAGTAACTTCTAAAACTCTCAAAGTGTCATCAGAGGCAACTTGCTGTGGCTACCTGGGGTTTTGGTCTCATGACTGGCATGAGAGCAAGGCAATGGATCTGGTAGCCAATGAGTTCTTTGGCCTATACATTCATGAGTAATAAGCTCAATTTTTACCCAGTTACATACGAATTTGTATTCAGAGTCCTGTCTTTCCACCATGTTCTCTTCTCTCTGGGACACTGCAAAGAGGGCCTGTAATCTGGAGATGTGGACTGTAATATACTCCTTCTCAAGAATGAGCAGGGATCTTGCCTTAATTCTTATTCAGCTTCTCTCCTTTATCTAAGCAGATGCCTTCTAGGCAAGCTGTCAACCAATACCCAGGGCACCTTGTGCCAAAGCTGATCTTGTGGGGGAAGCTGCAAACTTAATCTGAAATCAGACTTCAGATTTTGTCATATCTGTGAGGCATTGAATCTAAACAGACTTTTGTGTCTCGACTTCTTGGATACCTATCTTTCTTTGATCATCAGTAGGAATCTTCTGATGTTAAATGTCAGATCTCCGTATGTAATGTATTCTTAAATGCCTTTCTCCAGTGTGATTTTCTCAGATGTTGAAAGGTGACTTTGAGATACAGGCCCCCCATACCTGAGGGCTTGGGGCATGACCTCTTTCCCACCCATGCTTTGGGTCTTCCTCTCAGGGGGAAGGCTAGAATCCTGCCACAGAAAGGCTAAACTTGGAAACCCTTCTGCTTAGAAGGCTTCCTCTGTGGGAACCCTACTGATGTGCTGGGGTTCTTGCTTCTGTCGGTGGTAGGTCGAGTCTCTGGCCAGTCTCTGTTCCAGTATGACTCTGAATCTAGGCATTTGTTTCTCCAGCTGTGAAGTGAAGAGTTCTATATACAACCGCATATATGAATATGCCTGGCCCTGTAGGATGGACTTGGAGGAGGGCAATTATAACCGAGTATGTGACTTCTATGGTTCAGGCTCTGAGATCCTTGAGATCCTGTCTGAACTCAGTGTGTGCTGCCCCATCCAGTGAATTTCCAGCTGCATTGGTTCTGTGACTATCTGCTGATGTCCTTGAATAGGGCGTCTTCAGACTTCAGTGGGTCGGAAACATTCATGCCATATAGGGGCAGATATTTATATTAGGTGCTATGTTGGTAGTTGGTGGGACAGACTAAGAAACATAGGAGGCTCCTTATTCATAAAAAGATATGGCCTGAAAGGGAATTAAATTTAATATGAAATCACATCTTCCAAATGGCCCAAAGTTCTGTGAGAGTTCAAGTCATAAGCACTCAAATGTCCTCAGTGCCTCGTTAGACAATTCATAGCAACTGTTTCAATCTCACAACCGTAGGGTCAGTGAAGGTGATGAGTCAAGGCTCAGTTGTGTATCCCCATATGCTCACAAAAGCATCTAATGGCCATGCCAGAGTGAGGGAGACTCTCCACTTGGGGAGGTGCTAAAACTTCTCCCCAGTGTAATCTGTCACTGCGACAATCCATTAGCTTGCCCATTAGTTGTGTGAGTGTCATTTTATCTTGACATTTTTCCTCCTCCACAATGCACGTCATGATTGACTCTGCACCTGGTCCTCAGGCTGGAAGGCCACTACATGCTCTATGCTCCCACCATGGTGGCTTCCTGGGAGCTTTGTGTAGCTGTTGAGGGAAGTGAGAGTTTGGTGGGTATGTGACTGTAGAAGTGTGCTGGTGTGCACTTCCTGCTTATGGAATCCTTCAAGGAATCCCAGGCAGAGGGGATTATGTGTTGAAAGGATACTGTTGGGGGTGAATTACAACCTGAGCCACCTTGAGGACCTGGCTTCCTGGAGCATTCTGAGCTTTGTTCCATATCAAAACAAGCTTCTGACTTTTGTCTGTCTTGCTATCTGGCTTGTCTTGTCTTGATTCAAATGCACCTTCAACTTGGCCCAGTTCTTTATACCAGGTTCATGGGATTCAGCAGCCAGCTGATAGGCAAGCTGCCCCAGGGTCAGGTGGCCACTTCAGTTCAGTCAGCTGGGCTCTGGCTAGTGAGGTCACATAGTACAAAAATATGGCCACCTGGTCAGTAGGAGCTGGGGTCTGGGCAGTTTCTAGTTCCCAGGGACTATGGGTAGTCAGAGTGATTACTAATATCTTGTAAAAGGGCAGTGTGTGGGGTCTAGAGAAAGCAACTTAAGGCTACTTTGTCAAGAGCATGAGTGCATGACTGTAAACAAGGCTGCAGTCTTGTAACTGAGAATTTCTGCCTACCCCTGTTCCCCACTCAAGTGGATCCATCTAGGTCCAGCCACTGCCACTTATCTGACTCAGACGTCTCTTACCTAGATCTCTATGGTGAACCTAAAACTGGGACACTTTACACTTTAAATGAACAGTCTTAGACCAAACTCTTCTTTGAGAGTATATACTGAAACAAGGTAGGCAAAACCTCTTTCCATGTTGACAACACAACCAAATGCACGCATGCACACCCAGTAGGGTGTCTGCCACATCTTCTATGGCCCCGAATGTGGTCTCCCAGTGAATCCTCCATGTGAGCTTGAAGAACCTACCTGTCCTGCTATTGAACTATTCTATAAGTGTTCGTCAATCTCAGTTTAGTGGTGCTGTTCAGTTTAGCTGAATTGTGATTCTGTTTTTCTACCTACTGGGTCGGTCAGTTACTGATGGAAGGGTGTCAAAGTTGTCAACTGCGTGAATCTGTCTGTCTCTTTGGTCTGTTTCTGCCTCATGTTTTGATGCTGGCTACATACACACTAAGAATTCTTTGTGGAGTGCTGTCCTTTTTATGGTCATGTAATGCCCGTCATTATCCCTGATCACTTTCTCTCAGAATCAGGCAATGCAGACTACAGACATAGCTACTCCAGCTTTCTTTTACTTTTAATCTGTGATTATATATCTAAAATGGTTTCTTGTGGACAATATAGTTAGGTGGCTTTTCTAACTCAACAAACGTTTGTGGAAAAATGAAGTCAATGGACTGTAGCTTAGTCACTTCAATGGCATGTAATGGTCCTTAAGTAACCCACCAATACCCCAAACTAGAGTTTGTTCTGCTTCTTTGGGTTTTGGCCCCTAAGCAATACCGAATAAACATTGTTCCACATATGCTTTCGTGAACTGGTGCTTGTATATTACTGTGGGATAGAATCCAAGGAGCATGTATGCTCATTTCTAGATCATTCTGAGTTACATTAGCTGTTGCCAAATCACCTTCCAAAAGAGACAGTATAGGCCCCAGTGTAGGTGTTGTATAGGTTCATCACCAGAACTAGGAACAGTAAGTCTTACATGTGTATTGTTGGAAGGAAAGGACAGGACAAAGAGCCCTTCACCTCTTGCTGTCCAATATGGCATCAGAGCAGGCATTTATTTCAGGCTTTTCTCCACTCATCCCTGGAATAAGGATAGTTCCCTCCTTTCAGGTCCTTGGAGTTCTATGTGGAATTACTTCTCAATCTTTCTTTTCTTCCCGTGAGGAAACAGAAGGCAGCAAATACATGCCCTTTGCCAGTGTTCCTGAGCTAGGGCTGGGGTCTTCATGTGGTGGAGCA
>NW_007771997.1:3699-5068 GCF_000696425.1 Galeopterus variegatus | reverse complement strand
GGTTAGCTAAACAGGGAAGAAATTAAAAATACCGGAGTGGATGATATTATTGAGAGAACTGCAGTGGATGGTAATTAGGTGGACTGAAGACAGAACCCTGAGGGACAACAACATTGGAGAGGTGGTTAGAGTAAGAGGCCTACAAATAAGAAAGAAGCAAGCTGTTGCAAAATTGCCTAGATAGAGAAAGACAATCAGGGTTAGTTTGGAGGAAAACCCTCCCAAGAAGGGCAGCAGAGAGTCAAGCACCGTGGGAAAGGTAGGCTCCATATGAACATTTCTCTGTGTCACTCCCATTCTTTGTTTTCTCCTTCCAACAACAGAAAATATAGCAAATAAATGTAAGGACAGCTCCTACCTATCTTTCTGATGTTGGATCCCATCTGTCTGACCGTGATTCTATCCCTGCCTCGGGAAGTTTGATCAGGAACTATCCCGACCATCCTCTGGACTGCAAGCCCTTCCTCTCCATTAATACCTTCCTCTTGGTCCCTAAGAAGGCCCAAGAGATCCCACTCTCTTTTCTCAATTCTACTTTCCCCTCCAGTTTCCAACCACCCATCTGGGTTTTATTTTTCACCGCCAAGCAGGAAGACTGGCCAATGGGCGGAGACTACATTTCTTTCCTGCTCACACATTCTGCAAGTTTTTAGATCCCATTACACTAGTAAATTATTCTCTCAAAAGTCAATATTGCTCTTCTTATTTCCACATCTGGGGAATTGAATCCTTCACTTATTTTGC
The DNA here is from genome assembly GCF_000696425.1 of Galeopterus variegatus. Classification (NCBI taxonomy): domain Eukaryota; kingdom Metazoa; phylum Chordata; class Mammalia; order Dermoptera; family Cynocephalidae; genus Galeopterus; species Galeopterus variegatus. The sequence goes on along the minus strand of NW_007771997.1, from coordinate 4,324 downwards.
AACAACTGACTTTCATTTTCTTCTGCTTCTCCCACTTTTGATTGTAAATCTTCCACCATCCCTTGTAGTAATAACATTGACAAAAACTTCCTGAGCGCTTATTATATCCCTCAGATGTATCTACTGACACTAAAAATATTAAACGTTTAATTTATACTTACTAATTAAGTAGCTGCTATTATTATACACATTTTGTAACTGAGGAAGCTGAAATTCAGATGGTTAATTAACTGATTCAAGGTTTCATAGATAGTGAGTGAAGTACACAAGATTTGAACCCAGACAGTCTGATTCAAATCTTATGTGCTTAAACCTTGGCCAATGACATCTTGCAGCAGTCCTTGTAAGTATCACTTGTAGGGCAACCACATATAATGGTTGTCCAGGACCTCCCCAGTTTAGCCCATTATTGCTGCCTAATTATTAAAGCACCCTCTTTTTATTCTAAGAAAGGTCACAATTTCGTTGATAAATTACATGGTCACACTAACTTTATTGTCTCTTTTTCCTGTGTTCACCCAAAAGCTACCATTTCCAGAGTGTCTGTTAACTGTTCTAAGCATTTTATAACACCCATAATTACTAATCCTTACAACAATACATTGAGCTTGGTTTCCTTCTCTCC
>NW_007771997.1:0-3520 GCF_000696425.1 Galeopterus variegatus | reverse complement strand
GGTTTCCTTCTCTCCATGTGAAAACCGAAGTTCAGGTAGAGGTTAATTGCCTTAAGTAAGGGCACATAAGTACCATGTGGATGAAATCGGCAGATTACAAACATAGGTGTGTCTGACTCTGAAACCTTTTCTCTCTATTTTTCTCCCTTTACATTCTAATCATTCAGGCACTCTCTCTGGATGTCTCCAGATGATATGTTTTCTTCTACCATATGTTACAGTTACGTAGTTGTCTACCCATCAGTAATGGATGAGCTCTTCAACAACATGGTCTGTGCCTCAATCATTTTATATTTCCCAGGGTCCAGGGCATTGTTTGGTCCATAGAAGGCCCTTAGTAACTGTGTGTGTGTGTGTGTGTGTGTGTGTGTATTTTTTTTTTAATTTGTAGCATTACTACTGTTCAGTTCAGGGGTTAAATTTAATCCCCATGCTCTTCTGGCTTTCTTAGAGGCAGTCTTCTCATATATTCATTCCACACACTACATCATACTCTGGTATAGTCAGACACAGTCTGCTGAACACAATTTCCAGCCAATGATTAGAAAGTGCAGTCCAATCAAAAGCACATCCGCCCCAACATCCTCTGTTATAATTTGTTAGCACTAGGTGCCACCTCTTGCATTCTGAAAGCACTGACCCTTTTCTGCTATGAGACATTGATATTTCCTCCCTTGGCAAAGGCAATGTGTTTTACTTTTTATGCTCACATGCTGGGAGTGGATTAAAGACAACATTTTATAATCCTCTACCCAATGCCTGATGCTCAGGATTACATGGTTTTAAGCCAGTGCAGTGGTTCTCAATGCTGGCTTCACAATAAAATCACCTGGGGAGTTTTAAAAAATATTGAATCTGGTCTTCACCATGGACCAATTACATCAGAATCTCTGGGCACCCATGTTTTATTAAACTCTCTCTCAGGTGATTCTAATGTGCATCCAAGTCGAGAGATACTCAGCTGAAAGGAATTTTCCTTTTCCCTTTAGACTTCTGAAAACATTCTAAAGGAATACCCAAATAAGAGAATCTCGAAATAAGATGAAGCCATTATTTTGTTATGGTCCAAATTTGTGGACATTTGTGCAACTTACACATTCTGTGCTTCTACAAAAATGCAGAATCTCATCCATGAAAGGCTCAAGGCATCTTTGTTGCCCCATTTGGTAAAGACTGTTTGTTTTCTTCTCATGTCAGACTTTCAACCATCTGCAGTCCAAAATGCTTTGACTCTCTTTTGACCTTCAAACTCCTACTGGGCTTGTGCACCTCTGCTACTCCTGGGCAACCAGAGGCTTCCTGTGGTTGGGAAAACTCGGTTTTGCCTAAACTCAATATATTTTATGCTTTGAGTTCCTCCCCATCCAAACCTGACTCCAAATCCTTTCATGCAGATGAACTCACACTGGGCATTGGAAGCAATCTCCTGCAGCTAATTCCCAATGGGTCAGTGACTGATAACCCGTTAAAACATCTGAAGGTGTTTGCATTCTCCAAGGTGGGTGCCTAAATGAATGTCTGTTTCGTGACATTTCAGAGGCTAGAAGAATCAGCCTGTGAAATCTGTCAGTTTGGGCAGCACTTTTGTGGAGCACTGCAGGGGTACAGTCTAGACTAGTGGGCGGGCGAGCCTTTCCTTCTGTACCATTGCCATCTACTCTCCCCTCTTCATAGTTTCCCTTATTCTAATGTTACAGATTCTCAAAACAAAACTGAACTCTAAATTTTCTGCACAATTGTTCTGACAGAGGAATCTGGTTATTTAGGTTTTCTTGTAATTTAGCTCATTGTAAACTAGAGGCTGTTGTCTACACTACACTGTGCAATATCTTTGATTTCTGCCTTACATGTGTATTTATAAAAACTGTCAAGGGTGAAAGTGACTATCTGAGGAAGTAAAAGTCATCCAAGACAATGAGAGTGTTCCTCAGGGTCTCCCTCAGAAGATAAAGAAGCAGGGCTTGTAGCTGGATGCAAAGCCAGCTTCCCACTCTGTTCTTTCCAGCTGTGTGACTCTGGGCAGATTTCTCCAACTCCTCTCTGAACACTTTGCTCTTTGACATATTTAGAAATACCAATATATGACTTGCCAGGTTCTTGATAAGGCTAAATGAAGTAGCAATTAAAAGTGGGTCACATGTAGAAGGTTCTGGAGAAGTTGGTTTACTTCCTTCTAACACCAGCCCCAAGGATAAGGATTGTATATGGGAAAGAAACAAGTGTCCTCATTCAAACCACTCATCAAAATAAAACTGAGGTACAGCAACTACTGCTGCTATAAGTGGGGTTTCCAGACAGGATAATGCCTCTTCTGTTTTGTTTAGCACATTTTTTCTAGCATCATTTAGACAGCAAAAGTATTTAGGACAGTAGAAAAATGAATCGCCTTTAACATAGATTCCTGGAATAACCATTTTAAAAGGACCAGGAGAGAAGCTGATGCTGATGTTCCTTCGTTGATCCTGGTCTGAAGGGTGCTCGCTGGGAGCCTTTGCCTGTTCCATGGCCTGAACTCAGCCATCTGCTCTGACTGGTGACACTTTATTTTCCACTCCTTCATTCAAGCCGCAGGCCTTCCCTGCAAGGTGAAAGTCCACCTCCAGCAATGACCTTGACAGAAGTGTCTCCAAATGATGGTAGTGGTTTAAATGTTATTGACAAAGGGACCTGGGCTGTCATGACCCAGTAATCCCATTGCCATGCTAGGCTCGCTGACTCTGTAAAAGAGACTCGCATTTGGACAGAATTACAAAAATCATCATTATGTTCCTCAGAGGGCTTAGTCCCAATTATGCATGCCTTCTAGTGCTATCATTTAGTTCACCTCCTAGAGCAAGCTCAGCGAGGCATGATAATTATGTCTGTGTTCTAAAAACGGAATATGAGAACGGCTTAAAGATCCATATTTCATATTAATATCCAATTGCATATGGGTGGTTTTTTCCCTTAGATTAAAAAGAACTGGTGATGAAGGTTAATGATTTAATTAAGTCCACTGCCCACCCCTATAGCAGCCCCGCTGTCACCACTGGAGAAGATGGAGACCGAAAGCTTGCAGAAGACCCTGGAAGAAAGGTGTCCACAGAATGCAGCTTGAACTTTTCAGTTGATGACAGTTTTATTATTGCATCTTCAGTTAATGTCATTGGCTCAGAGAGTTGCAGGAGAAAAGTTCTTCTGATTGATAAGGCTCAACTGCACCTATGCTGGTATAGAATGGGACTACAAGTGGTGCTTAAGGGAATCGAAACTCTTCTCTTGACAGAACAAAGGGCTTAGTCTGTAAATTGCTGCAGGGTTCCAGGGTTCGAAGCCATTTTGTAGCCAATGCTGTATTCAGGGACAGCAGAAGTAGCTTAAACACTGTCTTCTCCACCCAGCACCTAGTGGCATAGCTTGGTCCACATCTAATGAATTAATAGTAGAAAGTAACTTGCACACAAATCCTGGCTCTTCCACCTACCTGCTGTGTAATCAAAAGCCAGTTTGTGCATTCATTTTTCCATCCATTCACACAATG
>NW_007771996.1:2488-5068 GCF_000696425.1 Galeopterus variegatus | reverse complement strand
ATCTTAAATGAGGTAGGTAAACACATTTTAAAAAACCATCTCTTAAAGTTAATAGTATAGTAGAAAAAGAAAGAAAGAAATTAAGCTTTCCACAGAGTCATCTATAACTGCTTTACAAAGAAGAGCTTTAGGACAGGGCGCAGAACCACGGTGAAAAGAGTAGCAGGTGAGATAAGCAAATTGGTGGGAGGTGGGAGGGTGCACAGAACAGAATGACAGTGGTGCGTAAAGAGAAAGAACATTTTAAGTCCGTTACGTGTGGAGAAAGGGTTGAGGATTGCCATCAAAAATGAGGAATAAGTGGGCTGGCCCCGTGGCACACTCGGCAGAGTGCAGTGCTGGGAGAGCTGAGGCTCCGGGTTCGGATCCTATATAGGGATGACCAGTGCGCTCACTGGCTCAGCGTGGTGCAGACAACACCATGCCAAGGGTTGTGATCCCCTTACCAGTCAAAAAAAAAAAAAAAAAAATGAGGAATAAGTGATGGGGCTGTTATAACCTCTTCAAATCTGCCATTAATAATGCAGACAGGAAAGAATGAGAATAAATATCAGCTTGGTTGGGGGTACCTGAAGATGGGGGAGATAGGTAACACTTTCTGAACCATTAATATTTTAAAATTATAGTTCCAAAGTTTTGTATAATAAAAGGATCCAAGAAAAGGTGAAATAAATTAGATGTTAAAAAATTTGGCTAAGCGAGGGTGTGGAGAAAAGGGAACCCTTGTACACTGTTGCTGGGAATGTAAATTAGCACAGCCATTATGGAAAACAATATAGAGGTTCCTCAAAAAATTAAAAATAGTTCTACTGTAAGACCCAGGAATCCCTCTGCTGGGTATATGTGAAAAGAAAATGAAATCAGTAGGGTGAATAATTCTAGTGATCTAATGCACAGTATGAGGACTATAGTTAACATTGCATTGTATACCGAAAATGTGCTAAAAGAACAAATCTTAGGTGCTCTTATCACCAAAAAAAAAAAAAAGGGTAACTAGGAAGACAATGAATAGGTTAATTTGCTTTACTATAATAATTATTTCATTATGTATATGTGTGTCAAAAGAGCATGTTGTACAGCTTAAATATATACGATTTAAAAATTGAGAGAAACCATTATAAAATCCAAAGAATTATGTTATAATTCATCAAAATATATGAGAAATATCATTTTCTAAATAATATACCAATCACAATTCTCATCTCAACTAAAACACAGACTTAATATAGAATACAAAAATAAAACACTGTCATTTTTACCATATTCTATGAATGAGAAATAGTTTCAGGAATTTATGGGTAAAGATTTGTGATCAACTCAGTTAATTGCTTTTTTAGAAACAAAACGAAACCTACAAGACGAATTCTGAATTTGGTGAGCAGGTGACAGTCAAAAAATCTTAGGTGCTTTTATCCCCAAAAAAAAAAAAAAAAAGGGTAACTAGGAAGACAATGAATAGGTTAATTTGCTTTACAATAATAATTATTTCATTATGTATATGTGTGTCAAAAGAGCATGTTGTATAGCTTAAATATATACGATTTAAAAATTGAGAGAAACCATTATAAAATCCAAAGAATTATAATTCATCAAAATATATGAGAAATATCATTTTCTAAATAATATACCAATCACAATTCTCATCTCAACTAAAACACAGACTTAATATAGAATACAAAAATAAAACACTGTCATTTTTACCATATTCTATGAATGAGAAATAGTTTCAGGAATTTATGGGTAAAGATTTGTGATCAACTCAGTTAATTGCTTTTTTAGAAACAAAACGAAACCTACAAGACGAATTCTGAATTTGGTGAGCAGGTGACAGTCCCATAAAATAACACTTTAAGACTGTATTCAATTTATTTGAGTTGGCTTGAAAGTTGTCTGGCAGACTATAAAATAAACAGTAACAAACAGCAATATTTTGAGTGCCTAATGAGATGCCCCAGGAACCAGTATTAATTCGATCTCACTGAAAGAATAAACAAATCAGAGTCCTCTCTGAGGCAGTACCTGAACACACATTTTCAAAGTCTCACAGGAGTCTAGGACATCAACCTTAACCATATCTGGATTGAATGGGTTTTGGTAACAATTTACCTCTGTTTAGGGTTCAAAAAAAATTATAAACTTCAAGTAAGCAGGCCTCCAGCAAAAAGTAGTTAAATTTAACAAATGGAACTTACTCGGCTTGCCTTATTTGTTTCTATTTACAGATGGAATGTAGGTAGGAAAGAGAGAAGGTAAATATACTCTCTCACCGGCTGTGAAAGAAATCCCAGATGAGGACCACATGGAAGGCACCACAGTGGGCCCAGGTGGCAGATTTTGGAGTGGGAGCTGGAGGCTCAAAGACCAGTCCACACCAGCTCCCAGCCCCTGCTGCAAGTCGTTAGGGAATTGAAAATTCACTTCCTCTGGCGAATTATGCAGCCAATTAAACGTGAATATTCTTCACACCTGTTCTTGTTCCTTAGGCAATGGTATGAGCCGTGAAGAATACAATATAAAACAATATTACTCTTAGGTTGCATTGAGAAATTGATTTTATTTTCATAAAACCACACCCTTGAT
>NW_007771996.1:0-548 GCF_000696425.1 Galeopterus variegatus | reverse complement strand
CAAAGCCTGGTCCAAATGGTATCTGTTCTCTCCATGAAAAATGTTCTAATCTGTACAAGTGAAAATTCTCTTCTCTGCAATTCTTTTTAACTTCCTATCATCATCATTGTTATCATCGTGTTTGGAATATTTTAGTAGTTCTAGATTCAGGCTGGCATCACAATTATTATGCCTGTATCCAGTGCCCTGTACTATATCCCTAGTAGGGGTGCTGATCCCTTGGGCCACAGTGCCTTGTCTATGTGCCTCATCAATGTTGAGCAATGTTTCTCCTTTACTATCATTTATTCGGTTCTGCAAATCACAAAACAATATGGAAGGATGAGGGAGTGAAGATCAAGAAAAGCAGGATATACCAAATGACCAAAAATCTACTTTACATTTTTTTCCTCATTAGCTGATTTTTTTTTTCTATATCTCTATAACATGCTTCTTTGCAGGAAGAAGAAAGTAAACTCGGGGTGCACTTTGTGAAGAGAAAATTGATATATCATATGTAAGAATGCAAGAAAAAGGAAAACTACCATTTTTCATGTTTTCTAGTTTCA
>NW_007771995.1:0-5069 GCF_000696425.1 Galeopterus variegatus | reverse complement strand
AAAAAAAAGCAGAAACACAAGTCCAAGAAATGATGGAAGGATCTTAAGTAGCTTAAATAAACTCTGCCACCATGTTTCACCAGCTATATAGATTGTGTTTTAAAACCTGCAATCAATGGAGCACAAATCTAAGAGTGACAAAAATATAAGATTAAGTCAGAAATGAAATAAAATGTGTTTATGACCCAAGTTGTTATCCTGATTTAAGTTATTACTAACACATATACCCCAGTCAATCAATCAGACACAAGACATCAATTCTCAGCATCTTTACGGTCTTGGCACATGTATATTCAGGCTCAGTATGGTAATGATTATCCCTCCTTTGCAATTTATATTTAGGTAACATCTTTCTGTAGGGAGATGCAAGTGTGTTTTTCAGATGTTGATCTCTCTGAATTAGGCAGAAGACATTTTTTAATGCTGGCCACATCAAGAAGAAAACAGAGGTACTAAAATGATTTGTTTTCGATTCAGCCATTCCCATTTGTTCTGTCAAACTTATGCTATTGCCAGGTTTTCTGTGCTCCTTTTTCAAATGCATTTTTTTTTTCTGAGGGGGTAATTTGTTTGAAAATCAGACCTTAGGCAACCATTTCCATTTATTTCTTCTGTCAAACTTATGCTATTGCCAGGTTTTCTGTGCTCCTTTTTCAAATGCATTTTTTTTTCTGAGGGGGTAATTTGTTTGAAAATCAGACCTTAGGCAACCATTTCCATTTATTTCTCCAAATCTCTCCTTAATTGGGAAGTAATTGAAAGATCTGGAAAAGTGACTTCACTGAGATTTGACTTAAGAAATGCTACTCTGTGCCTATCCAATTGTCCATTGTGGCAATAGCCATTCTATAATCAATTTTCTCTTTGTATAGTGGTTCTCTATGTGGAGAAAAAAAGGTCATTAGTATAGAGGGGAAAATAAGCAGACTCTCTGGCAGTAATCATTTGGGACAGTTGAATATATGTATTTGGTCAGAAGGTAACCTACAGCCAGAACACTGTGCCATGATAAAGCTGATTATTTCTAGCAGTTCCAAAGAACAAATCATATCATGGCATGGTTATCAGGTTGAAATAGCTCTTACCTATTAAAAATGATCTTTTCACAGCAAATTTTATAGAAACAGAATTGTTTTGGCTGTCAGTAAGATGCTTTTATATGTGAAATACTTCTTAGCAGAGAAGAAACAAATTTTTTTGATGGAAAGTAAAGATAAAATCCTGCATTTTTTTTCCAATCTCAGAAGCCAGCATCTTCTGAGGTTTAACGGTAGCCCTTGACATAAACTCTGCCAACATTTCCTCCACGTTTATACTACTGAAGCAAATTTGGAGTGAAAACTGATGGATTTGTGTAAATAAAGGTTAATGTCCACTCATAAAATAATTAGGAAAGTAAAACAAAACATTAAGATATTAAAATTTGAGTTTTAAAGAATATGCACATTCAAATACATGGCAATTGTCTATATACAACTGGGAACAATTTTACTTTTCTAAATAATGACACTATTTCAATATAATGACAAGTTTTTCTTTGAATGCTTCTAGAGAATAAAGAAATGTTTTTCTTACTAAAATTTGGCATAGCTCTTGTCTACATATAGAATTTGGTTTGATACTGTTAAGTGACTTTAGTGACCAATTCAATTAAACTGAACAATCCTATTGGGTGATTGTTTTAACGAATTAAATAAGACATCAAAACAATGCACATACAAATGCAATTTTAATTTCACTTACATGTTAAGGTGAGTCAGGTTCCTAAAGTAGAAAAGAGCCTTTAAAATAACTATGCTTATGTATAAAATTAAGAAAATATTTCTATGATTTAAGCAGTGAGATGAGAGATGAGAGATAATTCACCCTTGCAAAGAAACAGAAGTAGAATAGAATAGCAATTCATAATTCACTGTGTCCCAAACTTGAAATAAAAGGAAAATGGTACCTATGGTATTTAAAATTATCTTACTACATCTTCCCTGTATGGGAAAGTAGATAGTTAATTGTAGAATGTGGAAGATTTATTATTAATCCATTATTTATTTAACAGTTAATTATTGGGCAATTTATGTAACTTTTTAAAAAATTCTGAAGCACTTGGCATTAAACATTAAAAAGATGTCCCTGCCTTCAAGGAGCTTAATTATGCAATCATTACTATTTTTAAAACAAAGCCAATTGTTTTTAAGAAAATATGTAATTTCACGTGTTTGACATCTCTTATGTGTTTCTATATGACATTCTCTTTTTTCAGACCAAGTGTATAGTCAAATAAAATACTAAAACATACAAATTTAATGTTTAAGTATAAAAATGTTTATGTGTAAGCCTCTATATGTATACATATGATATACTGCTGTCTATGTAAATCAGTAAAAAGATAATATGTTTTGCCATGTTGGACTTGAACATTATGGCTTGGGGTTTGGATGATTTAAAACCCTTTGATATTTGGGTCAATTACATCATAGCAAAATGTGTGCAATTGGGGAAAGAAAATGTCTGATTTTATTTCCCTTTAAAAAGTATAAAGTTTCAAATATAAGAGGAAACATTGTTAAAGAAATATTGTTGGTTTTATCTCATCAAACATATATGAAAATTCTTTTGAAGTGTTCAATTGTTCCCAAATATAACTGGGTTTGCCCAGCCTAAAAGCATCTACATTTACACGTATATACACCCGCATACAGTATATATACTGTATATAATATATATGAAACTGTTTAGTATGCACCTCTTTTGTTTGGAACTCCTTAAGTTAACACTTATAGTGTAGCAATTTGTGTAAAGTGCACTGTGATTACAAAAAACAAAGCACAGTAAAGTCACAGGTCTTGTTATCTTGCACTAAAAATGTGTTTACGTATTTAGCAATTGTATGTTTACTTTCTTGCTCTTTTCAAACAATTGAAACATAGCTATGAGAAAATGATATAAAGTAACATGTTTTTTAGTGGATAATGGCACTACATTTTTTAAAAGACAGGGTTTTTAAAGAAAACCATTTAACATCCTTTCCAATATAACATGTTTACCGCATTTAAAAATCTGAATGTCATATTGCATTTTTCATGACTCATTAGAAATGTCAGTTATGTGCCTGGAAAATTGTGCAGATAAGCATTAGATAACAGATTTCTCTACTCATGTGTTATTAGCCACTTCTCTATATATTATAATATAAACACTGATGTTTTAATGTCTCTTAATTTTTGTACTTGATTTTTTTAGGTAACATGTAATTATAAATGTACTTTGATACTACTGAAGTAACCAGACGTTGTTTGAAAACAAGTTGTTTTCTTTAGTGCATTGGCAATATTTTGCAATACTTTTGTGCTTATTTATTTGTGCTCCCGTGTAATTATAATAAAAGCAATAGTTTAAATTAGTTGACTTTGTCATTGCTGATATTTATTCATTAAGATACAAGATTCATAAGAACTCTTTCAAAGAAAAGTGCACAAAGTGCACACATTGTTTAACTTTTACAGTTGTTTATGAGATTGCATGTACTGTGGAAGATTGATGCTGGTGAGTATTGAGGGCCCGGACTATAATTTAGTTATGTGACCCTCAGTTGTCATTAATCACAACTTGGCTTCTGTCTCAAGATGATCCATTAAATATGAGAACACTAAAGGGAAAAAAATAAATCAATCCTACACCTATGTATGCAGACAAGATACGTACTGGAAGGATACTTAGTACATTCATTTACTCAATTATACTTCTAGAATTTACCTGGCTTAAATAAGGAACAAGTCAATATGTGTAATGTTGCTAGGATATCAATAACTAAAATGTTATGGAGCATCTGAAATATATGAAAAGATTCTGGAGCTCAGTGAGCTTACAAAAAGAATTCATCTGTAATAATGAATGCAGTATCCTTTACTAGTCTCTAATGGCTACTTCATCACTTAACATCTTCTTCCATATATCTAATCTCAGTGTAATTAATTATAATTTCCTAATTCCTCATCAATTATTTCCATGTTCATTTCTTAAGAGGAATCTAATACGTTCTCACTGTTTAGTTTCCCTTGTCCAGCTACTCAAATGTGCCACTCTACCCCTTGGTTGAACAAGAGATAACCAATCACACCTCACCCCTGCCCACCATCAACACCCCAAGTTTTTATCCATCTCAGCCTGTGACAAGAAGCACCTACATATTCTAAATTGTTGGTTCCTTCCATTCTCTCAACCCCTGTTAAAACTCATTTTTTCCATCATTGTAATCTCAGAGTCTAATTAAATTATGTTAACATCAAGATGTGAGTGACTGATAAAACAATGCACATCCTCCTATGACGATTTGTATTTGAGAGTATTCTTATTAACATGCATCAGTGAATATCTATTAGTGGAATGTTAGACAAGGTGACAGACCAGAAGATTGGAAGAAGAGAATTTGAGAGAAATTTCTGCTCAACCTCACCTCAAATCATGTCCTCTAGAGCAGTGGTTCTCAGACTTTGCTGCACAGAAAAATCATGTGGGCAGTTTTTAGGAGCTTGCAATATTCAGAAGGCATCCTGGTGTACTATACAGGCGTCTGTACTTTTAAAAAATCCCTCAGATGATTCCAATGTGCTGTCAAATTTGAAATTAAAACAATGCTTCTCAAAATTTAATGCACATGCTTATCACTTGGCAATCTTGTTAACATACAGGTTTTGATTCAGTAGAGGTTGAGATTTGTTATCCCTAGCAAGATCCAGGAAGATGCTGATACTGCCTGTCTATAAACCACCCTTTAAGCAACAACTCCTAGGCAACTAACTCTCTCTTTGCCTGAGATTAGGGAGACTTTTGCAGCCATGCTCACTTGTTAACATACAGGTTTTGATTCAGTAGAGGTTGAGATTTGTTATCCCTAGCAAGATCCAAGAAGATGCTGATATTGCCTGTCTATAAACCACCCTTTAAGCAACAACTCCTAGGCAACTAACTCTCTCTTTGCCTGAGATTAGGGAGACTTTTGCAGCCATGCTCGAAAGCATGCTACTCAAAGCATATTTCACAGATGGACTACATAGCATTATCTTGGGACTTGT
>NW_007771994.1:4251-5069 GCF_000696425.1 Galeopterus variegatus | reverse complement strand
CTTCTTGAGTCATGAAGAATTCCTGGTGTCTTTTTTTCTTATTCATCTTCAATCTAGAATATATCTACAATTTATTAGAGAGGTTAAGACTTTGGGGATTTACTGAAGATATAGAATAGGCTCCTCTTTAATAGTGATAATTTAAACTCATAGTAAAAAATTGAAAGAACAGCTTAGCCAAGTTAAAATAAGTTGTAGAATAGTTGTGGCAAATTATGTTTTTAATCTTCGAAAACAGTTTGAAGCAACTTGTTAAATATTTTCCAGGGTTCTGTATAAACTGTAATTCAGCCAAAGTAAATGTAGGTGGTGCTGTTGCTCTGTATGTTCCACAGGGAGCATGTGGCTCCCAGGCCAGTAAGTTCTTTGAAATTTTTCAGCATTTTGTTAGATTTTTCAAATTATAGAGAAAACCAAATCAAACCCCCGATCTTGATATTTGCTAATATGTAAAAATGAATTTTATTTTAGTTGAAATTTTTTATTGTGAGATCACTTCAAAAATTAACTTTATGTAATAACAAGTAAAGAATAATTCTATTTGTGTTAACAATAAAAAGATATGTACTTATACATTATTGACACATGCATAGAATGTATTTGAAAGAATGTGTAAGGAAAGCTAACGGCACTTCTGGAGAGGAAAACCGTAAAGATCTGGAAGGGCAATGTTGAAGATTTCCTTTGGTACTGTGTGAAATTTTATGACACCCATATTGTGTTTTTAACAACAACCAGAGAATTCAGTTTTACCAAATACAGCAACTTACTGTCCTTTCCAAACTTTCTGGTTTGCTTGCTTTATTTTATTTTATTTT
>NW_007771994.1:2845-3289 GCF_000696425.1 Galeopterus variegatus | reverse complement strand
GTTCTTCAGACAGCTTCAGCACACAGGCCAGAGCCACAAGGTTCCGGCCGGTAACCAGGAGGACCCGCGCTGCTCCATGTTCTTCCCCCAGGACTCGCTGGTTTGACACACGTCAGTGAGGGCATCCTGTGTGCGCACCGCAGGCCACCACTGTTCACAGCCTCGTTCCTGCTCTTCCTACTGTGTTTAAAGTGCACTTGGGCTACTTTTTTGTTTCCAAAACTACGCATTCCCAAAAGGCCACCATGTGTAGGCACTGAGGCTTTGAAAAAGACTCTACCCTAGCTTTTGAAAGTAATTTCAAGAAAGCAGCTCCAAATAGACCAAATAGTGGTCTGTGGGGTGAAGGTTTTGCTTCCGAGATAACTGCTTGGGAACGAACGGCATTTACTTGATTGTATGACTTTTTTTATATGAATGTTTAAACGAAGATCAGGCTTAAAT
>NW_007771994.1:0-1009 GCF_000696425.1 Galeopterus variegatus | reverse complement strand
TTGTTTTGAAAGGGGTGTTATTCAGTGTAGGAATTTGGGGAAACATGAAATCATAAAGGTGATGTCCTGTGTGTGCAAGTGGACATAGCCTCTCTCTTTTTGAGTGGGATCCTGCAGATCCGCGGTCTCCTCAGTGGCAGGGCAAACCTGCCCCTCCTGCAGCTGGTGCCCCATTTGCCACCCTTGCACCGCCAGAAAACCTGCACTTGGCATTTGTGTCCACTCGCTGTGTCCTGCTGAGTCCATCTCACGAGTGGCTTCATTTTCTTTATGTGGTCATGGCTACTGTGATCGTCCAAGCTGCTGTCGTCTTACCTACACTTGTGCAGCACTTTTCTCTTGGGTCTCCTACCTGGTCTCTCCCTCCAGCTCTGCTTTTGTGGTGCAGAAGCATCTGTGCTTACATGCAAACCCCACGGAGTCAGTCCCATACTGCAGCCCTTCCTCCATTGTGAGAGGTTCACTAAAGTCTGCCGTGGCTTGTGGGTGTGTGCCTTCTAGTTCTTGACAGGCTTTGCTTCATTTATGTTTTGAGGCTGTATTATTAGATGTATACACATTTAAACTCGTTATATGGTAGAGTTACCCTCTTATATGTTATGAAATTTTCTTCTTTATCTTTAGTAATGGTTCTTAAAGTTTACTTTATTCAATATTTATGTAGCATCTAAAACTTTCTTTTGGTTAGTATTTGCATGGTGTGGCTTTTTCTACATCTTTTAATTTCAACCTTTCTGTATCTGTACATTTAATGTGGGTACCGTGTAACCTGCAAATAGATACATTTAAAAAAAATTTTGTCAGTCTGAATATTAGGAATATTTATCTGTTCATATTTAATGCAATTACTGATACATTTATATTTAAATAGCCTATCTTACTATTATTTTATATTTTTTCTACCTGTTTTATGTGGTTTTTCTTTTTTTCTCTTGCTTTTATCTGAATTTTTTTTTTTTCAATTCCATTTACCCCTCTTTTTGCTTACTGATTATCTTTCTTTTTTATT
>NW_007771993.1:970-5069 GCF_000696425.1 Galeopterus variegatus | reverse complement strand
AATACTCCTCTATTACAAAGGAGGAAACTGAGAAGCAGAGAGGCTAATTGCCACAAGTTATTGGTGTTGAAACCCTGGTCTGCTGGGTTTCAAGGCCCCTGCAGTGGACTTGTAAGGGGATTTTTGGTGGCCCAGTATCTGTGCACACTTTCCCTGCATTTGGCAAATTTCTCAACTTGGATGTCCATGTCGTCCTGAGGTAGAGCCCAAGACTTGCTTTCTTGTCACCATAGCCCTGACATGAGGCCTCGATGCTGACAACCAGAAGCGTCTGTACAAAACCTGGATTTCCAAGGGAGTGAAGTGAAGGGATTCGGGCCATGTAGAATCCAGACGAGGGTGACGGCCAGCTTAGCGCTGAGTTCTGCAGTGTTTGTGTCCATGGGACATAGTTGGGCCTTTACTGAATGTGGGTGTTGTCCTTGGCTGCATAGCCTCTGAAAGTGATTCCTGACCCACCTAGAGATCTGTGAGTGTCTTGAGACTCTTTAATAGATTCCTTTTCTGCTAAACTAGCTAGAGTGGGCTCTGTGGTTTATAACTAGGAATCCCAGCTGGAATGGCTTATTTTGTGGGTTTTAAATTTAAAAAAAATTTTCCATTGAGGTAAAATACACATGACATAAAATTTACCATTTTCACCATTTTTAAGTGTACAATTCAACGGCATTAAGAACATTTACAATGTTGTTGTGCAACCACTACCTCTATGGTATAGCTTTTATCATATGTATTTCATTAAATTTTCCCAATCTCAAGAACATTTACAATGTTGTTGTGCAACCACTACCTCTATGGTATAGCTTTTATCATATGTACTTCATTAAATTTTCCCAATCTGTCTTTAAAAATGAGGAATTATTATCCTGTTTTATAGATGAGAGACCAGAGCTCAAGGAGAGTAAATGTCTTACTCAAGATTATATCACTAGTAATGATAATAATAATAATAGCCATCATTTATTGAGTGCTTATTACATGCACATTACATGTAATCCTTTAGAAAGCCTGGCAAAACATGCATTATTATGGCTCCCATTTTATGATGAAGACACAAGCTCAGTGAAGTTAGGGAGCTCACAAAAGTCAAAAGGCCAGTAAGCAGATCTGGATTTTAACTCACGTTTGTCTGGCTCTAAAGCCCTTGGTTCCTTGCCAGCCCACCCTGTTTCCTGGGAATTGGAGTCCAAGTCTTCCGACTCTCAGTCCAGTGCTCATGCTCGTCCTTCAATTATAAGGCTGGTTCTTAGGGGAGTGTCTACTGCCAATGCTTTCACAACTGGGCTTCTCCCTCCTCTCGTGCTGACCTGGGATGGAAAGAGAAGCTGGGAGCATTGGATGGGGGATTGAAGCCCTGTTCCCTGTGTCCTGGCTGCCGTGATGCCTGTGGCATGGTTAAGTGCTCAGGGGGAGTTTGTTGAGTGGAACTGAGCTCTGTTGAACCCAGGACAGAGTAATCTCTCCCAGGCCCCTGGTTGGGCCAAATTTTAGTAGCAAAAAGTTACCTGTGGACTTCTATGGCTGGAGCATAGAATAAAATCAAGGATGGATCACTGAGTAATGAGCTGCTGAAGGGGATAGCAAACCAGAATAAACAGACTTTGGATTTGGGGGTTATGACAAAGTTACAGCAAAAACAACAAACTTCTATTAGTTGAGCAGTAATGATATGCTTGGCAGGAATTGCATCTCTAGCATAGTATTTTTGTGAGGTTTAAATGAGTTGATGCCTTTGAAGTGCTTCGGATAGCACCTGGCACAAAAAGCGGCTGAATAGATGTTGGTTATTGCTGTCCCCATTTGACAGATGAGGAAATTGAGCACCAAGAATGTCTAATGACATGAATAAGGTCACCAAACTAAAAAAGACAGAGTTGAACCATGAACGCAGGTTGATCTCAAAGCTCCTGCTCTTTCCAGTCTATTAACAGATATTTATTGAGCTTTGATTGTGTGTCCCCATTTGAAAAGACGGGAAGAAAACAGGCAGACAGAATTCCAGCTCCTCGAAGAAACAAATGTTCCTGAGGGGAGAGACACTTAGCATGTCACCAAGCAATAAGCAAGGTCATTGCAGGTGCCTCGAGGGGAATGAAGAAGGGGAGAGGACATAATATAAAGAGTGGGGCTTAGGGAGGATAGTGCGGGATGAAATGTTCCTGAGGGGAGAGACACTTAGCATGTCACCAAGCAATAAGCAAGGTCATTGCAGGCGCCTCGAGGGGAATGAAGAAGGGGAGAGGACATAATATAAAGAGTGGGGCTTAGGGAGGATAGTGCGGGGTTGGGGAGACTTCTCTGAGGGGTGATGTTCCAACGAGGCCTTGGAGAGGGAGAGGAGGCAGCAACTTCAAGGTCTGTGAAGAGTGTTCCCAACAGCAGGGACAAGTGCCAAGGCCCTGGTGCGTTTGAGAAAGAGAAAGAGGCCGGTGGGAGTGGAGAGTGGTGAGGGAGGGGGTTTGGTGACAGCTGAGCTATTCATGACTTCTGATCTCTGGCTCTCGGCTGCAGAGCAGGGACAACGTTACCTCCAGTGTCTGCTTTGGGGACTCTATTAGTTTGCTAGGGGAGCCGTAACAAAGTAGTACAAACTAGGTGGCTTAAAACAATGGGAAATTATTCTGTTTTGGAGGTTGGAAGTTAGAAATCAAGGCATTAGCAGGGCTATGCTCTTTCTGAGGGATCTCGGGGGAGAATCTGCTCCACGCTGTTCTCTAAGCTTCTGGTGTTGCTGGCGGTCCGTGCTGTTCCTTGGCATGTAGACGCATCACTCCAGTGTCTGCCTCTGTCATCACATGGCCTTCTCCCTGTGAATCTGGGTCACTGTCTCTTCTCCTTTTGGATTTAGGCCCCCCCCCTAATTCATTAGGATCCCATCTTAACTCGATTACAGCTGCAAAGACCCTATAAGTTTGTATTCACAGGTACCGGACGTTAAGACTTCAACATATCTTTTGGGGGACATAATTCAACCTGCAAGAGAGACCAAAGAGTAGTAATATGTGTGAAAGCAATGTTTCATTTGCGGAGAGCGGTCCAAGAGACCAGAGCTATTATTCGGCTGGGAGGAAGTCAGGAAGGAAGGTCGTGAGGGTCAAGCCAGCCTCGGACATTGGGAGACCTGCCTTCTCACCCTGATTCCACCACAAGGTAATTTTGTGACCTCCAGCAAGTCTGCAACCTCTTTGATCTCATTGTCCTCATTTTCCAAATGAGTCCTTCAGGCTGGATGATGTGCCTTTGAATTGCCCTGGTTTTAGGAACATTCCACTCTATTGACCATAAGTTACAATTATCCAGCTGGCCAAGCAGGAGACAGTGCAGTCAATGCCGTTCTTATATCACCTGAAATTCAGCTCATGAATATCGGGAAGAACCCAGAGAAACACCATAATAAGTAATAATAATTTTGATTATTGATTAAGTGACAGACACTTTGCTTTGTGTGGTGCCACTATTAATTCAAAATCTTCCTGCAACCTGGTGAGGGATGTATTCACGGTCACCCTGTGGTGTTCATATGTTCTTTGTACTTGGGCCTCTCTGAGGTTATGTAGATGGTGGCCCCATAAGCATTATAAGGTGCCCTTTTCAGAGATGGGAATGGACAGTCAGTGAGATTTGGTTAGTTCCCTGGGAGCCTAAGCATCATTAAAGTCAGAGGGGGCACTCAGGTAGACTTTGAACTCCAAGCCTGAGCATTTACCAGGGTACCAGGCTGCCATTTGTAGAACAGAGGTGACTTTTTCATGGGAGGGAATGTGGGACTGGGGCTAGGCAGGTCTGAATTTGCCTAGAGCTCTGTGACTACCAGCAGATCACTGAACCCCTCTATGCCTCAGTTTCCCTGTCAGAAAAATGGGATCATACTCATTCCTACCCTATAGGCTTAAATCAAATGGGGTAATATATGTGGTGGCCTGAAACTGTGCATGACACATAGCATGCAAGTGGAAAACATCTTTCTTCATGGAAGAAAGCCACCTTCCCAGGCAACCTGCTCCCTGATGGCAGATGGAGGGGCTGGTGATCAGCACGGCCTTTTGAAGACGTTGTCTTTTCCAACAGAACATGACACAGCCACAGGGAAAGTTGTTTT
>NW_007771993.1:0-311 GCF_000696425.1 Galeopterus variegatus | reverse complement strand
GAGACCCTGTTTGAAAGGTCTGGGCAATGAGAGAGGAAACACAGAATGAACCTGTGTATTAGCTGCTCAGGCCGTCATAACACCATGCTACAGACTGGGTGGCTTAAACAACAGATATTTATTTTCTCAGTTTTTGGAGGCTGGGAATTCCAAGATCAAGGTGACAGCTGATTTGGTTCCTAACAAGGGCCCTCTTTCTGGCTTGCAGACAGCCACCTTCTTGGTGGTTCCTCACATGGTGCAGAGAGAAAAAATGAGCTCTCTGGTGTCTCTTATGATAAGGACACTAATCCTAGTGGATCAAGGCCTCA
>NW_007771992.1:9567-10635 GCF_000696425.1 Galeopterus variegatus | reverse complement strand
TTTTTTTCTATGTGTTTCTATTTAGTTGCTGAGACTCTATTTCTTATTTTATTTCAAGCATGACAGTAATTGCTTTTAAAATCATTCTAATGATGCTTGTTTTACAATTTTTGTCAGATATTTCTAACACTCTGACATCTCAGAACTTGCATCTATTGTCTTTTTTCATTTAGTTTGAGTTCTTTCTGGTTCTTGATTTTCCATTTAAATGTGGAAATTTTGTGTATTACATTACATATGAATCTCTGGATCTTATTTAAATCTTCTGTTTTAGCATGTTCATTCTGATGCCGCTTTGGTTGAGGAAGGGTGAGGTGATGCCTCTTTACTGCCAGATATGGGTAGAAGTGCAGGTTCCCCTTTTGTCTACTGTTGACAACTGCATGAAGATAATATTTCTGTCTTCCCATTAGGTCTTCATTGATATAAACCTGGCAGCAAGATATAGAAGCACCTTGTTACTACACCTCCCCTTGGACACCACTGGGAACCAGAAAAAGACAAAACAAACAAACAAAAAACACTATAGATCAATACCCTTTCCAGTGGATAGTAAGGAATGTTCTGACTCTCTTCTAAGCTTCCTACTGGAACCAACCCAGCAGGAAAAGAAAGGAGCATCTTGTTATTGCTGGGTTTATGAGGAAATCTAGACTTTCCACACAGTATTCACTGACATTGAGGTTGGGGGGTCTTGTTAACCTCCCAGTGGAGATGAATACACCAGCTCCTTATGTGGCTTTACCTGATAACACCATGATGGTGGCAAGGATGGGAGAGGGGATTTGGGACTACTTGTTACAGCCTGGCTAAAAGTCTAGAGTACTGACAAATTTTTCTGGTCATATTTTTCCTGTGTTTTTTTTGGCTGGATTACAGTGATTGTTGTTTAAAAGTTTCCTGTTTTACTACACTGCTCCTCCCTAGCCAGTGTGCCTTTTTCTTTTAACCTTTCAGAATCTTCTTATGGTTGTGTTATATGCAATGTTCAAGGTTTTTAGCTGTAATTAGCAAGAAAAAATAGGATAAGTATGTTGACTCCAATCTTTCCAGAAGTGAAAAATCCAG
>NW_007771992.1:5566-8786 GCF_000696425.1 Galeopterus variegatus | reverse complement strand
TTAGCAAGAAAAAATAGGATAAGTATGTTGACTCCAATCTTTCCAGAAGTGAAAAATCCAGTAGCTTTTAAATTCATAGATTTTAGATGCTTCATGTTGTCTAAGTTTTTATGATCAAGATCTTAGCCTTGTCACCAAGAGTGCTGAGAAACCAAGAAACAGCATGGAAATTTAACATCATCAACAACAGTGTTTGATGACAGAGACGACTCTTTATTCACAATGTAGCCTAGTTTCAGTTGAACACCAGAATCAAGACCATCGAACTTCAATTTCTTTTGAAATATAAAACATGAATGAAATATTCTTTCTGTATTTTTTCTGCATTCTATTGTTTACTTAATCAATAGAGTCTATTATTCTATATGGTAGAACATTTACAAACCACAGATTGAAAACCTAGTTCTGTCTTATCACTATCCTCATGTCTTACAAGTGATGTCTGAGCATAGTGTCTTGGGATTCATCAAAATAAATCCGCTACAGTTGGATTTATGATTGCTTAAAATGCAGACTAAATATGAAAAGCAAAAGAATAATAAATAGAGCCTAGATCCAAGATCAGGAGAGAGATGAAGGAGCTTAATGAAAACTGCAGATATCAAATGAAAAACTTCTGTGTCCAGGTAATACTTATTTTCTGACTTGTCAATAGTTACCGTTCCTGACATCCCTCCATATGACACAGAAACCATTGGGATCAAATTATACTTTCTAGCAGATTATCCCTCTGAACCATCCAAGGACACATTTAAAATGAAGATGAATCAGGCTAACATTGATGAAAAGGACAAGTCTATTAATAATTAATGCTTAAAATTGAATGCCAGCTACTCAGACTGACCAAGTAATCCAGTCTCTTGTACACTGCTCAACAACCTTCCACAACAGTCCACCTAGCCCCTATTCTGGCTGATATATCTGAAGAATATTCCACTGTTCATAAAAATCTGTGTAAGAACCTCAAGGTGTTTTAAAAAATGGAGAAAAGCTAACTGTGGCTAAAAATCTGCACGATTGTCCCCGGCAAGTGTTTTCAGAGACTCAGAGCAGTGTATCTGGCACTTCACAAAGCAGGTCTCTATGGAAAATGGACAGGTGCCACTGTTTAATGTTTGCTGTGGTGGATATTAACTTTCTACAAAGTTTATAGTCAAATGGTGTCTAGATAAAATGTAAGAAAGTGTTAAAAATTTGAGATGCTCTAGTTCCATTTTCTATAACTAAGAAAAAATTTTTAATCTATTTGGAGAGATTGGTGTTTCTTTTTCTATTCAAATGTATCCAAAACCTTGATTTGTATTTACCTTATAAGTTTAAAAATAAATAAAGAAATAAATAAGGTGTGGTTAACTTTTTTCCTTTGCCCTTGCAGTACTTCCCACTTTCTTGCATTTAGTTTAATTTTTACTTTTCATTTTTCTAACCCCAAACCTTGGAATCCCCCCTCCTACCTGAAAAGGGGAAAAAGGGTTCTGGCAATTTCTGTTGGCCTACTCTTTCCATGTGAGAGACTTAATTGAAAGTATGCTTGACTTCAGTTTGTAAAATTTTTAAAAGAAAGGAATAAAAGAAAAGAGGAAAAAAAAACCTCTCTCCTCTCATAAAACAAAACAGAACAAAATTAGTGGTGAGAAGAGAGCTCAACTCTTATATAAAAATCCTATTTAGGTTTTTGCATAATATTCATCACTGTCTGTGTGTTATGGAATTCCAGTCTGGCCTCCCTGCCTGCCTGGAGCTTCTCTTCAGTCCCCACCTGGAGTGGGCCTAAGGGGTGGGTATAGAAGCCAGAGAATTGTGCTCCCTTGTGTTCTGCATTTCTTGGCAGACAAGGATCTTTGAGCCAAAGCTTGGCATTTTTTTCTGTAGCCATTTTTGATGATCTGCTGTTCATCAGAGACCAAGTTAACCAGAATATACATTTGAAAGTTTCAAGCTTATTTGTCCTCAACCTACATCTGAATGTGTCCCCAAACCTGTTCCAACAGTTTTATGCAGTGGCTCCAATATAGCCTCTACACAGGAATTGGTGGGAAGTGTTGTCAACACCTTTTATGGTAGAATTTTTTTTTAAAAAAATTGTCTCTGTATTTACAACCAGATGGACTCCCAAGAATGTGAATGTGGAACTATCCATTCAGTGATAGCTTTCTAGTGGTCAATTTAGTTAGGCAGAACTATAGTTTCAAATTATTCAATCGAACAGAAATCTAAGTGCTGCTGTGAAGGGATTTTGCAGAATTGATTAAAGTACCTAATCAGTCGACTGATTAATCAAAATGGAGTTAACCTTTACATGTGGGTATGGGCTTTTCCTCACCTCATGCCCATTGGGTTCCAACCTGCTTGTGTTCTTCCCTCTCTGATGGCGTTTGGACTTGAAGCCTCCGCTGGGGCTCATGGGGTTCCAACCTCCTCATTAGCTTCCCTTCCTGAGCACCTACCTTACTGATTTTGGACATACAATTGTATGTGCAAATAATAATATATACTTATGTCCTGTGTAGAGCTAGGGCTAGGGTCTAGTGCTCACAGATCCCTCCAGCCCATTCACAAACCCTTCACACGGCAGGTCTATGAATTAGGTAACTAGCAAAAAGGTCCTCAGAGCCTTTGTTGAAGAAGGAATAGTCTTTATTCAGTACTCACACATCTAGGAGCTAGGCAATACAAAGGAGAAACTCAGAAACTCAGCTGCTACTGGCAAGGTCCAAAGTAAAACTAAAACTGAGCAGCTGCCAGCAGAGTAAACATGCTCTATTTTTAGATGCTTAGATGCCATGCTCTCTGCCAATAGCCTGCTTCACAAACTGCCGAACACACAATAGCTACAAAACTGAAAAGATGCATTGGTGCACATGTGCACTAACTCCACCCAGACACAACTTGTTTACAGGAAATGTGCTGCTTGACCCCCCAGCCAGACCTGAGCTGAGGGAGCCTGACAAAATTATTCTATTTTCCCCACATCCTGTTATCTTAATACATACTTATGTCCTGGATCTGTTTCTCTGGGAGACCCTGACTAAATTATAGGGAAGCATTTATTGTGTGTATACTGTGAGTAAACTGTAATCGTGCATTAAACACTGTGGTATTACTGCTTTTTTGGCCTCTGCAGGTTTCCTTTGTTGACCAACTGAAGGACTAGATACTGTCAAAGAAGTGATGGAGAGAAATTTTGTTTTAAACTCTCCCATAATATGAAAGTTTTTTT
>NW_007771992.1:0-409 GCF_000696425.1 Galeopterus variegatus | reverse complement strand
TTCTGAAGGAAATACTTCAATACTATAATTCAAATACATTATAGTACCAAATATGTCTTCTATATTAAAATGTAAGAGGTGATATGAATTCTAAAAGGTTAGTGGAATTCAGAAAGCTTAGGAAAGTAATACTTTAAATGTTCACTTTGTAGATAAGTTACTAGGCAAATAACATAAAAAGTTACCCATCTCTTGTATACATTCATAATTCGGGAGTTGAAGAAAATACCAATGTGTTTCACATAAGCTGTTATTAAAGTTTTATGATTTTTTCATTTAAAGGATACATTATTTAATCTTTGATACAAGAAAGTTTTGTAATAAGATCTGGCATTTTCCTTCCATTAGAATTTAGCATAAACAGGGTTCACAAAAAATATTTTCTTTCTACTGACAAACAAAACAAGTG
>NW_007771991.1:4379-5070 GCF_000696425.1 Galeopterus variegatus | reverse complement strand
TCATGACGTTTCCTGAGAGAATCTACATCTATTCGATACTGGCATTAGGAGTATTTTAATGGATGTCAAACATGGATTAGAAATCTGGGAAGCAGGTGAGAGGCTGGATTGTATTAGGAAGTAAGATAATGTAGTCTCATTTGAGGTTATACCATGTGTTGTAACAGAATGATATAGGGTCTCAGTGGATTAAAACATCTGAGATTTACTTCCCACTCATGCAAAGTCTAATTGACCTGGTGGTGGGAACGGGAAGACATCTCTACCCCGCCACATATTCAGGGTCTCAGGAAAGGCTCTCCCATTTTCAGCATGCTGCTTTCAAGATTACCCTGAATGGCAATATTCAACCAGCAGACAAGGGGAAGGGATGAGTACAGAAGGCACCTGTGTTTTTTTAACCAGATTGACCCAGAAATGAGACACATCACTTCCCTTATAGACCATTGGCAAGAACAAGTTGATGGACACAATAGAAAGCAAAGGTGGCTGGGAAATGTACTCTCTAGACAGACAGGGGCAACTCTACATTATGGAAAGGCAGCAAAAAATCTCTGATGGGAAAGCCAACTGTATTAGTCAGTTTTGTGTTGATATAACAGAATATCTGAGGCTGTGTGATTTATAAATAAAATGAAATTTATTGCTTACAGTTTCTGAGTCTGGGAAGTCCAAAGTCCATCTGGTGGTG
>NW_007771991.1:0-2701 GCF_000696425.1 Galeopterus variegatus | reverse complement strand
AGAACATAGGTGGGGTTATAGTTTAACAATATAGGCTGGTAACAGTTAAACAAGCAAAGTGGCATTGCATAATGCAATTTGCAAGGGGTTAAGTTGATCCACCAACAAAAGCTTGATCTTAGCAAACATTCTTTCTCTCTACAGAAGCTTGCCAGTATCTTTACATATCAATCAGTAACTTGTCTGTCCTTCAGCCAGCAACTTTGCTGTGTTACAATTCTTTATCTTACAACAGAGACTATAGCCTGGGGAAAATTTCCTGTCTTTTGCAAGGTCAACATTTTAGTGTACTTTTAAGAAGTTAGGCTAAACCTGAAATTGCAAGGCTTTGGAAAACCAGGCCCTATGAAATACATTTGCTTTATGTATACTCCACAAATGGGAGCTTAGTATCTAATACATAAAACTTGGGGGACACAATTCAAGCTTCAGGGAGTTTTGGGGGGACATAATTAAATCCACTACATTCCATGCCTGGTCCCCCAAAACTCATGTCCTTTTCAGACACAAATACATTCATTTCATCCCAAAGTTTTAACTTGTTTCAACTCAGAAGTCCAAAGATAAAGTTCCATCTGTGAATTAAAAACAAGTTATCTACTTCCAAGATACAATGGTGGGACAAGCATAGGGTACATATTCCCTTTCAAAAAGGAAGAAATAGGCCAAAAGAAAGGTGTAACAGGTCCTAAGCAAGCTGAAATCCAGCAGAGCAAGCATTAAATCTCAACGGTGGTGAATCATGTATCTTGACTCTATGTTTGATGTCCTCTGTATGCTGGTACAGGGGTTAGGTCCCCAAGTCCTCTGGCAGCTTGCTCCTGTGGTTTTCCTGGTCTCGGGTGATGCTTTAGTTCTTGCAGGCTGGCATTGCACACTGGTAACTTCATGGGTCTGGGATCTCCATGATGGCCCCGCTGTCACAGCTCCACTAGACATGGCACTGATGGGTTGGCATTGCTCTAGGGAAGGCTGTCTGTGGTGACTCTGCCCCTGTGACAGATCTCTTCCTGGGCCCCCAGACATTTCCACCAACTATCTCTGCCATAAATGATACATTACTTTCAACATTGGTGATACATACAATAATACCTTTGACCAGAATTTTCTAGTTGTATGCAATGAATTCTTGACTAACTTTCTTTCAAATTGATACTGTATTAATCAGTACACAATTCAATTTAGTTATCTTCAATTGGTTCTTCACTTATTGATAAATAATAAAGAGGACAGTTGACATTTTGGCAATCTTTATTCTACGTTCTTTCAATTACATTTCAAAAAATAATATATATAAAATAAACAGCATATCAATTTATTTACTAAGAAATGTGATTTATAAAATGACAAATGAAAACAAAAGAAAAATTAAGTTCCAACAATTTTATTTATTTATTTATTTATTATTTACATTCTAATTGTGGTTGTGGAGTAGTTGGGGAAAAGTGGGAGAGGGGAAAAGGGGGGATAGGGTGGAAGGAGGAGGAAGGAGTGAGGTGTGGTTGAGGCCCATGGCACCCCCCTCTTTCCTGCAGGGGAGCCCAAGGCTCTTCCGCTGGTGGCTTGGTGGTCATTGCTAGGCTGGATGCTCACACTGTGGGGTGTGGCTGAGGCCCTTGGCCCCCCACCACCCTGACTCTGGAGCCTGGGGGGCTTCTGGCCTTCTAGGTTTTATAGGTGTTCTTTGGTTGTGATAGACTTTACTTTTTAATATCTGATCTTTGTCTCTGATCTGTGGGGTTTTTTTGTGTTTTCTTTCAGTTCT
Organism: Galeopterus variegatus; assembly: GCF_000696425.1. NCBI lineage: Eukaryota > Metazoa > Chordata > Mammalia > Dermoptera > Cynocephalidae > Galeopterus > Galeopterus variegatus. The sequence continues at coordinate 936 of NW_007771991.1, read as the reverse complement.
GTGTTGGATTATTAGCTACCCCACCACTTAAACTCTGCACTGGAACTAATTTGTTGCCATTTCCTTACTTCTAAAATGGGGGAACTTCCCGTGGGGACCAATACTTGAGCTCTGTGGTTGAGCTAAATTGCTACTTTGCAGCTGATTTCCTGGAGGAGGCTTTTTGTGCAGCTCAGGTGTTAATGGTTGACTTTGTATGTATTTCCAAGTCTTGTGAGGTCTGGTACACCTGGTTATGTGGAAACTCTGGTCTGAGCCTGAGTCTTTTCAGCATACTTCCTGCACTCCTATATTCCTGACCAATCTCCACTGAGTGGGCCTGTTCTGACTGGGGGGCATATCAGCTGTCCTTGCTGTTCCCCGGTGTTCTCCCGTTGCACCCATCTCCCCCATCCCCTGCACTCCAGACACTTCCCATAGTACTGGCCATGTGCTGGTCTCTTGCAATGACTCACCGGCCTCTGAGTAGCTCCTTTTTCAGTTGTCTGTGGATTCTTGCTGCTATGTGGGTCCATGGGAACCCTGTTAGTGGTCCAGCTGGCCTGGGGGCCACCAAGGCTCTCTTCTCTTCTGCAGCCTCGAAGCAACTTCATCAAAGGGCATCCCTGTGGCTTTTGCCAGCTCTTGCTCCGTGTGCTCACCAGGGCCAGACTTGAAGTGGTTGGGACTCAAAACAGTCAGAATGGTCCTTTCTTTCTCTCATCGAGGCTTTTCCTGCCTTCAGGAACTCTGTAGGTGTTTCCTCCTCTTCCCCTGAGCTCTAGCAGCCCCAGCTTGACAGTCATTGCTTTTTAATATTTGTAAATTGGTTGATTATGGGAGAGAGTGACGCTGGGTACTATCTATTCTGCCAGCTTGATCGGACATCTCTCCAGCAATTTAATTATGCTATGAAGCTTTTCAATGTTTTCCAAGTTTTACTTTTTGTTCATGAGA
>NW_007771990.1:0-5070 GCF_000696425.1 Galeopterus variegatus | reverse complement strand
CAGTAAGTCTGTAAATACACGTGGAACATATTAGACCTCACTCAGGTAATCAGGGGAAAGCAAAGTAAAACAAAAATCAACTGCCATTTTTACGTATTAGATTATCAAAAAAATTAAATTATATTACAAATGTAGACAAGGAGATCATTAAATTACTACCCTTCCTTTTTTTGTTGGTGGCTAATCAATTGGCACAAGATTCTGGAAATCAGTTTGACAGTATGTATTGAGAACCACAAAATGTTTCCAATCTTTGAGCCAATAATTGCATTTGTGGACATTGTTTTTGAAAAGTAATCCAAAAACACACACAAAAAAACATGCATCTTAGTGATAGTAAAAGAAAAAGTAGTAGCTAAAGATAGTAGCTTCAAGGACTCAGTGGACATTACGCTATAAGTAAAAATTACTACTATAAATAATAATGGAAAATATGGAATATATAAAGTGATATGATTTATTTTGATACTTTTAACTGCATTTCTTCTTGTAAAGAAGAAGGCTTAGAATACACTCGAGAACCATAGAACACAGAAAAATATAACAACTAAAACCCGAATTACTTAAAATCACACTATCCAGACAAAAGTGCTGTTAAGATTGGGTGTATGTTGTTTAAGGAAAAGATGGACAGGTTGCTTGATAGTTAAATGGGTACAAAAATATATAAACATATATAATTGCATAAATATATAGCATAACTATAAATGTAAGGTTTGTAACTTACTGATTATTATGTTATTCTGATGCTAGGTGAGAAGCAAAATACACAATTGAAGACAGAGTAAGATTAATACTACGATAAAGAAAAAATTAATTAGGGGAAATGAAGGAAATACTGAAACACATTAATACTGGGTTGGAATAATGGAATGTGGCTAATTTTTTTTCAACTTTGAAAGAATTTTGTTTTTCTGTTTTTGTTTTTGAGTAATGCAATGGGTACTTGGGATTTTGACCATGCAGAATCATATATCCTTCCTCCTTTGAAGGACACCCCCAAATAAATAAGAGGTAGGGTTTTCAACAACAGAAGCTGAAAAGGGATAGTACCTTTCCCAACTGCCTGGCACCAAGTCCTCAGGTGTGTGACACAGGCAGAGCCCATCAGACATTCTTGCTTGTGATTCTGAGTCTTAGGAGGGAGTAAAGTTGCAGTGACAGCCAGGTTATTTTAAGTAACTGTGGGCAATAGAGATGTGGCCATATATCCAGGGGCAATAGTACCAGTAGCTGCAAATTAATCAGACTTCTTGGAGGATTGTGGCTGTGCCATACTTTCCTTTCGTTTATGGATGAGCTTGAAGGAGTGTGATCCTAATAAAACCATATGCCAAATACATTCTGTGCATAGATGCATTTTTCTTTGAAAAGAATGCTTAGTGTCCCTCAGATAAGCAATGGATTCCATGATCTGGGATAGGCTAAGCACCTTTGACACAGGTCAGCGTTATCGAGGTGTCCTACCCATTTCTGAGTTCCATCTGCTCCATGCAAAGCATCTCCACCAGATTTTAATGTCTGATAGGCAGAGGTGTCAATTAATCAATATGTTATTTTAGCCAACTACTGAGTTAAGTGTATTAATTTATTCAATTACTTAAACATATTTATTGCCACCTTCTACCTGCTGGACATGGTTTGGCAGAGGGGATACAATTGGGGGAGTCATTCAGGACTTTTCAGCTCAGGGCTGGAGACAGATGGATGAAGACAGATGCAGAATTCTTCTCCTGAAAGATGGCAAACTAGATGTTGTGAAAATCTCTCACTACAGAACATGTAAAAGCTTCAGATGAAACACATGCAACATCATCTCCAATAATGGAACGACCTTGCAAGACAGCAATGGAAATCCTCTGAGGACTAGAAGAAATTCAGGCCTAGGAAATAGGTGGGCTTTGTAGCTACCAGCAACAACGGGCACCTACAGTCCTGGGTGGCCTCAAGCTTTAACTTTAAAGTTCACATTCAGAAGGAGAGAGGAGACTTCTGTGGTCAATGGAAATCCAATTAGATTTAACTGGACTTTCCTGCAGTTACTAATATTGGATTCCTGGTGGCTGCAAAAGTTTCCACCTGACTAATTCATGTGGAGTTGGACATGTCATAGTCTTTAAGACATTCAAAGTCTTTATGTCTCAACTCCTCCACTAATAAAATTTTAACGATGATATTTTTAATTTAATATCTTTGCAGATATATAAAAGCTATTAATATATTACACTGCTATATCTATGTATGGGCAGAATTCGTGCATCAGACCACCTTTTAGGCCTCTGCGGGGGCTGCCTTTGTGTCAGTTTCTCACCTCATATCCAAACAGCAGAACACCATCCTGGCATTTTATGCTTAAAGAATCAGCAGGGACCCCTTCTTCAGTAGGATCTACAAGTAGAAACTCCTTAGAAAGAAGTACAGAAGGAATTCTGAGGCTTTGGTTTTCCAATGAACATGAATAAAGGGATAATTCCTGAATAAACAGAGGAGAAATGACAACTATTTCATTTTCTCCAGAAGAGTAGTTTAAGCCTAACATATTCTTGAATTATAGATTTCAAACTCTAATAAAACAGTGGAAAGAAAAGAATTTATATATAACACAGGATGTATTACTTAGCTGCATATGTATTTTAACATGCTACATTAAAATGTGACTTAGAAAACTAACCCCAATAGGCTGGGAAATGTGTGATGTGTCAGTCACTCATCTACACGAAAGCATATAAGCAAAGAGTAGAGTATGTGACAGTAGACTGAGTGGTAAGACTACCTAAGATTTGTATTTGCTTTCTTTTTGGGGAGAGATAAAGGGAAATGGCAAGAGTCTATATAATACATTAACTGGTTTAAACTAATAATTAGAAAGCATAGCTGAATCATATATTAAATGTATAAATACCACAAAATTTGGGTGATTTGAAAGCACTTGATTTAACTGAAAATATGTTTATAAATAAAGAGAGGTTACAGCTTTGAATAGGAAATATCAAAATAAGATTAGGTTTTGAAAAATGGAAAGTAATGCATCTTGGATGAAAAATTCACAGATAATCAAGGAAATGGAGCTACTGTACTTGGAAAATAGTAGCGTTGAATGAGACCTGGGAGTGATAGTTACAGAAAATTAGTATGAGATTGCACAGGATGATATAGTGGTTTATAAAAACTGTTTGGGCAGCTCAAGCAGTGATAACACATCATGAGGCAGACAAGTGTGTCCATTTATGAAAACCTCAGTACCAGAAGGATGTCATCGTGCTGGAGTGAATTCTGAGAGGGGCTACAAAAATGATTGAGGGTCTGGAAGGGCTGATGTGAAGTAAGATTAAAAAGACTGAATATGTATGGCTTGTCCAAATATAGGCTCTGGCTGCAAAATAAGGTGCTCACACACTGAGGAAAGGGAGAAAACTTTTCAAGGAAATTTAGGCAGAGGTTATTGGGAACATTCTGAGGGAAACTAAAAAGGGAACAGTTCAGGTGAAATAAGGCCTCACTAGTTGGCTAAGTAGGGAAAGTAAGCGTGCACTTTGGTTCTCTAGACCCATTTTACAAAGTGAAAAAATATTGTAATTTAATCTCCCAGTCCTTTGGTTTCCACATCTTTAAAATCAAGAGTAAGAATCCCTTTTTAGCAAATTTAAGAGTTTTGATTGTTGAGATCAATTCCAGCGATATTTATTTAAATATTATTTTAAAAATATATTTAATACAATGCTTAGTACCTAGTACAACAGGCACCAATTTTTTTTTTCAATAATCGAATAAAGTCGATCTATGAAATGTACAGTACACTTAAGTTTAATAAAATGAAATTTAGGGCCGGCCCAGTGGCGCACTCGAGAGTGCACCGCATGGGAGCGCGGTGGCGCTCCCGCCGAGGGTTCGGATCCCATGTGGAGACCGGTTCCTGCTCACTGGCTGAGCGCGGTGCGGGCACAACACCGAGGGTTGTGATCCTGTTGCCGTTCAGTAAAAAAGACAAAAAGGAAAAAAAAATGAAATTTAAATTTAAGGGTTAAACATGATCATGTATATGCAAACTTAGATTTATTGTGGTTTCTGACATCAAAGAGCTCATGGTCTCTTGAATGACGTGTATTCAAGTGCACAGGCGACATATGTTAAAGGTTATAATAGAGGTTCACAAAAGAGCAATTGAGATTCCAAGGGATTGAGAGGAGAAGGTTTCAAGGAAGAGATGAAAGAGGTGGCCTTGGAACTGAGTCTAGATAGTAGGAGTCCAATAACGAAGGCTTGGGGTTGGGGTGGAAGATTCGAGGAGTGGAAACAGTGAATAACACTGGAGGAAAATTATAAAATGCACGGCAAAAATCATGAGCAGCTGAAGCAGGAACTGCAGGAAAGAAGGCACGAGACAAATCTGGATGGATGTGTTGCCATTCACTAGAGAAGCACCATGGCCAGCACCTTAATGGGAGTTGAGACCGTATCAGACCAGTTGTTTTCAAACATTTTATAAGCTTTTCTCAAATAAAATCTTATGCAGAAGGCTGATCTGTGGCACAGTGAAATGCAGTGCTGCTGTGTTGGAAGTTGGTTAGAGGCCTTGTGCCCTGCCCACCAGCTCCCTTCAATTTTTCTTCTTTTTCACTACCAGAAGACCTGAGGCCTCTCAAAAGACTTCTGGAAACTGTGGTGCACAGTTTGAGGAACACAAATATTAGCAAAAAGGGATGAATGAAGATTTTTGAACACAGCAGTGAAATAATGAGAGCAGATGTGTAAAAACATAACTGTGAGAAATGTGAAGGATGAGTTGAATGAGGCTGTGTGTGCGTGTGGACCCAGGTCTGCAGCTGAGGAATAGAAAAGATGTGGCTTTGATATGATGACGTCAAACAGCAGCTCTCAAGGGCACCCAGCTAGGAATCAAAACAGCAAGAGTTTTAAGTCAAATTTGTAAATTTCAAAGTCTGAGTGTCCTCACTAAGAATGCTCCCTGCCAGTGAATAGTAAAGAACTCATTAATAAATATTCAACGTCATTGCCATTGGGGGAGGGGGAGGTATTCATACCTTATTACAAAAGTATCACAATTATCTC
>NW_007771989.1:3769-5070 GCF_000696425.1 Galeopterus variegatus | reverse complement strand
CACATCTTCACCTGATCCTTGTATTCCAGGGTTTTAAAAAAATGTTAGCCTTTCTACTAGCAGGTGCGTAGTCATTGTGGTTTTAATTTGCATTTCTTTAACAGCTGATGATATTGAGTGTCTATTCATGTGCAAATATCATCTTTATTGACGTGTCTGTTCACATCTGTTCCCGTATTTTGATTGGATATTTATCTTCTTACTGGGTGTTAAGAGTGCTTTATTATATACTCTGGATACAAGTCCTTTTTCTCAGATATGTGTTTAAGAAATACCTTCTCTCAGGTTGTGGCTTATCATTCTATTTAAAGTATCTTCAAAGAGCCGAAAATTTTAATGTTTTCATTTTGATGAACTCTAGCAATTTTTTCTTGAATGGTTTGTGCTTTTTTGTGTCTGACCTAAGAAACCTTTGTTTAAGAACCCATTGTCTAATCCAAACTCACAAAGATCTCCTATGTTTTCTCCTAGAAATTGTGTAGTTACATTTAGGTCTATGATCCATTTTGAGTTATCCAAACTCACAAAGATCTCCTATGTTTTCTCCTAGAAATTGTGTAGTTACGTTTAGGTTTATGATCCATTTTGAGTTATTTTTTATGTATGGTGTGAAGTATGTCATTTTTTGCAGTCTTTTATTTCCGTAGGGCCCTATTGTGACAGTTTGTTACACAACTCATCGCAGCTTATATTTTGTAATCCTCCCTCCAGTATGGCAAGCTAAATAGAAACGTGCTATTGTGCTAAGGCTAATTGAAGGGATTACACAAGATCAGTATGGAAAAAGGCCCTTCATTTGCAATCTGCTGCAGTCATATTTGTTAGGTCACCTCCTTGACTATCTTCACAACGTTGTCAGCAAATCCATCAGATACTGCTCTAGCCTTATCGCCCTCAACCTCCTGCAGCGTCTGACACAGTCGATCCCTCCCATGTTGCCAGGTGACCTTTTTGCTGCATAGTCAAAGTTGTCATCCACCAGCCTTTTCACTTTGTTATTCACAGTAGTGGACCACAGTAGTGGGGTTCTATCTGCTTTTCTCTTGTCCATTAGTGGATAAGAAAAAAGTGCTATCGTTCTCTGTAGCCATTTGCCATCAAGGCATGAAAGATTATAGCAACTGTCACAGTGGAGTTCATTATTGAAAGTCCTTGGGAGTTTAGATATTTATATACAAAGTAAGTAAGCCAGCTCATTTGAGTCTTGACTCATGTGTAATGATCTTTAATGTGTATTGAAAAATAGTTATTCTTAAGTAAGGATAATCAGGTCATTTGTAGTCTCAAAAATTGGTCAGCAG
>NW_007771989.1:1780-2830 GCF_000696425.1 Galeopterus variegatus | reverse complement strand
ATATTAGTCACACATAATTACCCTTCTAGGGGTTTGAAAAATGTGTCAGGCCGACTTATGCGATGCAGTTTTAATCTAAAACTCTTTACATTGTACTGCCGACTCAGCCTTCATGGACCCGAGAAACACACTTCTGTTTTGACAGTCGTAACGTGGTCCTAATAAAGTCATCATTTTGGAGGACTCAGAGAAGGCGCCCAAGGTGGGAGAGCATGATTACTTTTCAGGCAGCCTCTGCAAGTTACTAACTAATTAACATTTATTGCGCACTTACCATGTGGCAGGCCCTTTTCAGGTATTGACTCATTTTTTCCTAAAAACTGATTAGAGGTAGGTGCTATTATAACAGAGAGGCTGAGCAACAGCGATTAAGCAGTTTGCCAAGGTCACATTATTAGCAGAGCTGGGATTCAAGCCTCATCTGGTTATGGAACCTGTATTCCTAATTACCATGCTATACTGCTTAAAGTTAACCTGGAGGATTTACTCCAGTCACAGAGACAGTTTTTATCTCCCTGAAACTGCACCCAGTAAACCATAATAATAAGCTAATCAATATTTTGGATATCGGGACGGCCTGTGGCTCACTCGTGAGAGTGTGGTGCTGATAACACCGAGGCCCCGGGTTCGGATCCCATATAGGGATGGCCGGTTTGCTCACTGGCTGAGCGTGGTGCTGACAACACGAAGTCAAGGGTTAAGATCTCCTTACTGGTCATCTTTAAAAAAAAAAAAAATAGTTTGCTCGAATTTTCCTTTTGAAAAAATTTAAACCTACCAGAAAGATGAAAGAATAAGTACAATGAACACCCTTGTATCCTTTGTGTGGATTCTATTGTTAACATACTCCTCTCTCTCTCTCTCTCTCTCTCTCTCTCTCTCTCTCTCTCTTTCTGGGTGGATCACATAGGAGACTTTAGTGTAGAGCTCAATGTTCACAGCTGTTAAGGCAAGATCTTTCTGAGTACCCAATGCCCCTTGACTCATGAGGTTTTCCAGCCTGTCATGGGAATAGGTGCTATTCCTAAGCCTGTGTATAATTCAGTTATT
>NW_007771989.1:0-775 GCF_000696425.1 Galeopterus variegatus | reverse complement strand
TGTAAATCTGTTTTGTTTGATCCAGGATCCAATCAAAGATCAGGTATTGCATGTTATGTCTTTGTTTCCTTAGGCATTTCCCTACTTCTTTTTGGTCTTTTATGACAGTGTCACTTTTGAAGGGTCTAAGACAGTTGTCTTATAAGTTGTCCCACAACCTGGATTTGTCTGTTTCCTCCTGATTAATTAATGTTAAATATTTTGGTAAGAATACTACATAGGCAATGTATCCTTCTTAACTCATGACTTTAAATGGCTTATAATGCTGTTTGATCACTTGATTAAGGTGGTATCTTACACATCTCTCCATTGTAAAGTTATTTTCCCCTTTTGGGAATTAATAAATAGTTTGTGGGGTGACACTTTGAGATCAGTTAAGATCCTACTGTCAAACACCTTTTCACCCAACTGTGCATCAATGATAATCCTTGTGTGAATGAATTATTATATTGGTGGTTGCAAAATGGCACTTTTCTAATTCGATCATTCTTTTTACATTTACTAGCTGGCACTATTCTGTTAAAGAAGAGCTCCCCACTCTTTTATCTTTGATTATCATCATGAACTAATGTATTCTTCACATTTTGTTGTACCTAATTGTCATCGTTATGCTTTTGAATGCTCAAATTGCCCAGATTTGGCCTATGTGATCTCTGTTATTGTTTAACAACACAATGCAGGTTTAAACAAAGCTGTTTTTTTATGTCCAGAGTAATTTCTAATACTTACCACAGCCAACAAGAATTGAGAAAGGGACTCTATAATAGGGGCTTAT
>NW_007771988.1:0-5071 GCF_000696425.1 Galeopterus variegatus | reverse complement strand
GGAGGTGATTGGATTCTGGATCTATACTGAAGACAAAACAGCATTTTCTGCAGAATGAAGGAGAGAGCAAAGAGTCAGAAACAAAACAAAACAAAAAACTCCAGTGTTTTGGGCATCAACAACTTGAGGGATATAGTTTTCATGGACTGAGAAAGACTACTAAGTGGGGGGAGGATTTTGAGGGGAACAGCTGGTGACCTACTTTGAATACATTAAGTTCTGAGATGCCTATCAGCCATCCAGTGGAAATGTCAAGCAACAGCTGGATGCACAAGTCCAGTTCAGAGTAGACGTAAAGGCTGGGGATGTTATGATAGTTATCAGTACTTAAAGTACTTAAGTACTTATGGTACTTAAAGTCATAAGACTGGATCAGATCACCTGGGGAGTAAACGAAGAAACCCTCTCTGCATTAATAAAAACATTGTGCCCAAAAAGTATCACTATATGCACAGATCAGACAACAACGGGGTTCCCATGTGTGGTTTAGGTAACACACCTGTTGGGAAAATATAGGAAAATGGTCAGGGCCCCTCAGATGTTCAGAATCTTGCTAAGAATTTGCTGTAAATATCCACTGTATGCCCAGGTGTTCCTTACTTACTACCTAATGTAATTGCGTATGGGCACCCAGGTGTCCCGGGTTAGGGACCTAAGTATAAAGAACTAACGGCTCTGTTACACGGCGCTCTTAGGACGCTCCAGGAAGCCACTAGGGCAGGTGCTCTTAGCTCTAAATAAAGCCTATTAATTTTTATCTACAGCTCTCAGAACCTTTTCCTATTACCTGGCTTGTAGACCTGCGTGTGGAGGGTTTTTGACCCAGTATGTACAACGGGCTTGAGGGATCTGTGAGCCCAAGCCCTAACTTTAACTTTACAATTGGTGTAGTCAGTGGCAGGATTCTGAGCAGGTATGGAAGCCAAAAGCCCCTTGGGAGAAAGAAGAAATGTGCCTACCCTTGAATATGTTGTACCCTACAGCCACTTTCCTGTTGACCAGGGTCTGGTTGCTGCTTACTATACTGCAAGTCAGCATAGACCAGGCACTCCATGAAGCAGTGTGCAGCCTCAAAATATGCAGTGGAGAGCCCCTTAGGAGGAGGAGATGTAGCTATCCTTGAGCATGTGGTGCCCGGTGGCCAACTTTTCTGCTGACCAGAGCCTGGCTACTACTCACTATACTGCAAGCTGACCAAGATTTGAAGCAGAAAAGCAGAGCTGTTGGAAGCATGGATGAATATCCTTGAGGATGACATGCTGCAACTAGCCACCCCTGCCTCTCACACCAAGGAGGACAACAAACCCAGGGTTGAGCTGGGGGAGACTATGTGTCTCCAGGCACAACCTGTTGTGCACCAGAAAATGAAACATGAGCAGCCTATAGGACCAGGCAGACAACCGGTGGGCAATCCACAGGTGACCAAATTCACTACCTATGTCCCGTATACCCAGGTTGAATTAGTCGACTTGGGGAAATAGTTCCTGCAGAAATAGGGGGAGCCCCTGGCTGCTTGGCTGCTGTGGTTATGAGACCTATGGGTGGACAGTATGATATGCTCTGGTGAGCAGACAGAAAAATTTGCCTCCATTACCATGCACTCGTCCCTGAGGCAGCGGCTACAGAACAGCCGCAGGTATGCACAAGGGCCAGGTAATCAGTCCTTAATGGAATGGGTGAACGCAGCTGCCCAAACCATGTGGGGGAATGCTGAAGAACTGCCCAAGATTTTAAGTGGCAAACATACTGAGTTGGTTCAAATAATTCGGGAGCTCGGGATGCGGCAGTCCATGTTTAATGTGAACACAGATGGCCCAGACCATGAAAGTTTTACAGGCAGCATGAAAGACACAGTGCTGCAGAATGCCTCGACAACGTCCTTTGGATTGCTGACGGCCATACTGGCCCCATACACTGGTCGTCCTACACATGAAGTAATGACCATGATAGCTAGCCTGGGTGAAGTAGAGAAGAAAAGACAAGCAAAAGGGGTCTGAAAGGTGGCTAAAATCAAACCCCCAAGAAATGCTCGGGATTTTATCCCAAGGGGACCAAGCAAGACTAGCCGTAAGCAGATCTGGCTTGACTTGCTTACAGCCAGGGGTTGATAAAGAAAATTGACCGGCAGCCAAATGCAGTTCTGTTTGCCTTGTGGCAACAATTGCACCCTGAACAGTGTTTCACTAAATGTTCGGAAACAGGTAGCAAGGTACACTCAGTGGATTTAAGGGATTTTTTAGTTGCTCCCACAGAGGCAGATGAACTGTTCCGTTTTGATTAGGAAGCAGGCCAAGGTGCTCGTCTTTCTGGGGGTGGGCAAAGACTGGAGGCCTCATGTTGAACTGGCAAGACGCTGGTCAACGACAGATGTGCAGCAGCTCTAGAGAGCACAAAAGCTGAAAACCGTGGTGGCGGCCACGTTGAGTCTGCAGGGCTGGTGGAACTTTAGAGCAGTGGAGGCGTGGCAGCCTCCACCCAGATTTTGGAAGACGTATGAAAAAGCCAGGGAACTCGGGCAGAGACCTGCTGCAGGGGTGGAGCTGCTGCAGAGGGCATCTACATGGTGGGACTGCCACCAGGAGCCCAGACCTGTGGGGCTGCTGGCAACGTGCAAAAACGGCCTGGAAAAACTGCAAGCACCAGGGCAGCTCAACGGGCTGCACCTGGAGGAACTGGAGGAGCAAGGCTGCTCAGTGCTTTGGGGGCCCAGATGCCCGACTGTACTTAATGTTTACCCCGTTGGGTTTTGGATTTGTTTGGGGCCTGTTTTTCCTTTCTATTCCTCCCTTTTGGAAGAGGAATGTGTACCCAGCATCTGTCCCACTGTACCTTGGAAGTAGATGAATTTGCTTTTGATTTTTACAGGCACACAGCTGAAAGGAATTCTGCCTTTATTCTCAGATTGACTTTGGACTTTTGAGATGGTGCTGGAGCAAGCTAAAGACTTTTGGAACTGTTGGGATGGAATGTGTAGTATGTAAATGTAAGGGTCATTTATCCTCGCTAAGGGAACATCCCGGAAGATTTTGAATGCATAGGGATCCTGAAGGGGTATATTGTTGGGAAAACATAGGAAAATGGTCAGGGCCCCTCAGATGTTCAGAATCTTGCCGAGCATTTGCTGTAAATACCCACGTACGCCCAGGTGTTCTTTGGTTACTACCTAATGTTATTGCGTATGGGCACCCAGGTGTCCCGGGTTAGGGACCTAAGTATAAAGAACTAATGGCTCGGATACATGGCGCTTCTCAGGATGCTCTGGGAAGCCAGTAGGGCGGGTGCTCTTAGCTCTAAATATAAGCCTATTAATTTTTACCCACGGCTCCCAGAACCTTTTCCTATTACCTAGCTTGTAGACCTCCATGTGGAGGGTTTTTGACCCAGTCTGTACAACGGGCTCCAGGGGTCTGTGAGCCCAAGCCCTAACTTTACAACACCTCAAAGGAATAACCAGAAAGCATTAACCAGGACAAGCAAGGGTTCCCAAATCCATTCAGTTCAAACTCCTCTCCCTATCACTTCACTGGAACTACTCAATAAGGTCAGCAGCTCCCTCCATTACACCAAAGTCAATGGTCTCTTGTCTGTCCTCATCTTTTTGTAGCTCTCAGCAGCAGCTAACACAGGTGCCCACCCCCTCCTCCTTGAAACACTTGCTTCCACGAAACTACACATTTCTGATTCTCCCTTATGTCCGTGCCTACTTCTTTCTTCTTTGCTGGCTTCTCCTACTCCTCTTGGGGAGAATGTAAATAAATGTAGACTACTTCAGGTCCTCAGCCCAGTTCTCTTCTCTGTTCAGAGTTTCACATAGTATGATTTTTACTTAGTCCCAGGTAATGATAGTGACTCCACCTGCAATCTCCATACTGGTATACACACAACTGCTTACTACTATGGAAAAATAAAGCAAGAAAAGGAAACAAGAAGTGTTGGGGAGGACTATAACTTTAAGCAAAATAACATTTCCACTTGACATTTATTAGAGCTTCAAACCTTCAGCGTCAAGACTAGAACTTTTGATTCTTTTTGCTCACTACCTTCTCCCTCCCCACCCCCAATGTGCTCCTCTTCAATTCTCCATTTCACTTACCAGCACCACCACTCACCCCGTTGTTCAGAGTCATGACTGAAGAGTTCTCACCACTGCTTCCTTTCCTTCACCTCAACTCCTCTCTACCACCATCCAATCCATTAGCAAGTTCCATTGGCCCTATCTCCTGAATCCCACCGTGTCTTAGCATCTCCTTTGCTACCATCTGAGCCCCAGCCACCAAAGTCTCTCACTTGGACTACCTAACCGTTCCCACTCATATCCTCCCCCACTATGGTCATTTGCCACACAGCAGCCCAGTTTAAAACCCGACAGTGACTTTCACCAGCACTAGAATAAAACCCAAACTTCCTACCTTTACTACAAGACTACCTCTCCAGCCTCATCCACCCCCTCCCCCCGTCCACTCAGCATACTACAGCCCCACCTGTGCCTCTTCTAGGCCTCCAAACTGCCAAGTGCATACCCATTTGGGGACATTTGCACTTTCTGTTCCCTCAGCACTGAAGTCTTCCCCCATATTTTCACATAACTGGCTCCTTTTCATCATTTAAGTTTCTGCTCAAATATCACCTCTTGTAGACAGGCATTTCCCTGAAGGCTTTAACCAAAACACTTTCTCTGAATACTTTCTCCACAGCAGCTCTCCTCCAGTCCCTCACCACTCAAAGCACTTTTTATTATCTGAAATTGTCTTCTCATGTGCTCACTTGTTTACTATCCTTTTCCCCAACAGGGAACTTTGTCTGACATGTTCACCACGCATCCCAACACTTAAACAGAACTGCCTGCACACAGTAACTTCTCAATAAATGTGCAGAATGAAGGAACAAAATGAGAAAGATCATATTGTGTGAAGAACAATTAAAAGAAAAGGAGTTACTTAAACCTGAATTTTGAGAAGAAACTAGTCACTGGCTCCAAATTTTTCAGGGGCAGACACATGGGAGGAGAGCTATATTCTGTTTTCCAAGGGCAGGACTCCGATCAACGGTGGCATGCTACAAAGCAGCAGGG
>NW_007771987.1:9531-10173 GCF_000696425.1 Galeopterus variegatus | reverse complement strand
CAGAAAAAACTGCTCTCAAAATACAAATGCACCATTTTATTTTGTAGATGTTTCCAGAGTTGCTGAGTACTTTGGCTTTAATTAATGTCAGTAATGAATTTAAAATTGGGGAAAAAATCAAGCAAAAAATGACAGGGAATAAAAACACGATTCTGAAATATCATTTATTATAACTAGCATGTAGTGATATTTTGATGAAGTTTATATGGAACAAAATTTGAATCTTGTACAGCATATATCAGAACACTAGTGCAATTTTTTGGATTTCATTAGGGAATTAATTAGTGATGACTTGAAAAATGTATTCTAGCAAGTACCAATCTACCTTACGACAAATTGATTAGTGCCAAGTAGTAATAATTATATTCCACAACTCTAGAGCCTGCTAAACAACAAATTTAACTTTGTTTCTCCCACAGAACCCAGAACAGTGTGATTTTAGGAATTATTCAAAAAGCATTTGTTGAATCGTGTGTTTGTTTTAAAAGCCAAGTTTCCCCTCCCTTCAAAGGACAGTGCGAGGTAAACCACCGGGCTTGCAGAAGACGTAATGCTTCCCCCAAATGGGGAGGTGGGTCTACTGGGGTATGGCCAACTGCAGCATTGCAAAATCTTTCCTGGCTGAGCCAGGAGAAATCCTAA
>NW_007771987.1:0-5071 GCF_000696425.1 Galeopterus variegatus | reverse complement strand
CCATTCTCTCATTGTAGCAGGACAAACTGTGTTTCTAATTCCAAAGTTCCCCAAATACACTACAAGTCTTCCATGTTTTCTTTTTTTCCCCTTTCTCTACCTTTAATATAAGGAACTTCTCAGTTGCATACGGTTAACTGGGCACTCACTATGGTCTGAAATCTTGAAAAGATCTGGGGAGAAGGCGATAGAGAAGATCCAGTTCTTGCCTTTACAGAGCTCACAGTCTGTCAGACTGTAAATGATAAACAAAATTACAACATGATGTGAGAAATGCGGGAATAGATGTCTACCTAGCACCCTTCCAAAGGTAAGCTACATGCTGCAAAGCCAGAAAAGCTTTGAAGGAGTCTCACCAACCCAAATGAGATAATAATATCCAAGTTATAGTTTTGTTTGGGGAACTGAGTGAGATACTCTATCTAGAACACTCAGTATACGGTTATCATTCACACCTATTAGTTATGATGATGACGAATTACCTGTTCCTTTTTATTCTTGGACTAGAGGAATTTTATTTAATCCTATCTTAACACCCCTTGCATATTAAGCTGTCTATTCACTCTTTACTCTCTCCCTTTAAAGATGCCTACATATCCATTTTTCTTCTTCTCCCACTCTAGAATACTTGTCTACCTACTTGGTTAAGTTAAAAAAAAAATCTAAGGCAGGGGTGGGCTGGAAAGTGGAATTGGGAAAATGAAGGCAAATGGAAATTAGAATATTGTAATTCTACATGCATCTTTGCTTATCCACAGAAACTGGAAATCATATAAAGAAAGTGACCAGAGAATGTGGATGTTTCTCTTCTGCTGAATTTGAGACTAATGAGACAGTGGGGACCAGATTGGGTTTTCCAGACTATGAACAGAAAGCAGAGAACCCACATCATGCTCAGCACGTTCATAGTCTTTGAGTAGGAAGGCAACAAATAGTTTAGGAAGATGGAATTAATTTGTACTTATAGGAATTTTTAGGAAAGGTACTTAATATAATTTCCAAATGCAATGTATAAAATAATATATTTTTTCTAGGGATAAACAATCTAGTGATAGTGATGCACTTGGTAGATGTAAGTAGATACCATCTTTGAAAAGGATTTAGGGCATTAATAAACTGCCTGAAAAGGAGCAAATACAGCTGCAGTCTTGTTATCTTTCTGATGTTCATTACTCTATTGTATTAGTCTGTTTATGTTGCTTGTAACAAAATACACCATAATTTGTAAGAAAATGAAATTTATTGCTTACAGTTTCAGAGGCTGCGATGTCCAAAGTCCAGGGAACATATCTGGTGAGGGTCTTGGTGGTGACTTCAGTGACTCAGGTATCACATTGCAAAATGGTGGAGCAGAGAGAGCAAGGTAGTTCCTCATGTGCTCTCTCCTTTTAAAGCCCTCAGAACCACGCCCCTGACCACCATTATTAATCCATTCACTATTGCAATCTAATCACTTCTTAAGGCCCCATCTTTCAGTTACCATAATTGGATTTCCCACCCTCTTAACAGTTACAGTGGGGCCCAAGTTTGTAATACATAAATCTTGGGGGACACAATTCAAGCTTCAATGAATTTGGGGGGAGGACATTCAATTCACTACATCTACTTTTCTAAAAAGTTGAAGATGGATAAGAGGCAGTTTCATATAGAAGTTAAGAACACAAAGTCTGTCACCAGCTTTGTGACCTTGAATCATCAGCTTCTCCATCTCTTTTTTTATTACTATATTTACAATGTAAATATTTATTTATATTTCTATATTTACAATGTGATCATATTTTATGGTCCTTTACCAATTTCTTGCCAATCCTCCCCCTCTTCCCCCTTTCCAGTCTTTGGTGGCCTCAGTCCTGTTCTCTCCTTTTGAAAGCTCAGTGAATTATTGTAATCCATCCTCCCTTCCTTCCTTCCTTCCTTCCTTCCTTCCTTCCTTCCTTCCTTCCTTCCTTCCTTCCTTCCTTCCTTCCTTCCCTCTCTCTTTTCTTGTTCCCACTTATGAGTGAGGACATGTGTATATCTTTTTCTGTGCCTGACTTATTTCACTTAACATATTTTTCTCTAAGTTCATCCATGTTGCTGCAAATGGCAGAATTTCATTCCTTTTTATGGCCAACTGGTATTCCATTGTGTTTACATACCACATTTTCCTTATCCAGTCATCCATCAATGGACTTTTAGGTTGGTTACACCTCTTAGCCATTGTAAATAAAGCTGTGATAAACATGGGAGTGCAGGTATCCCTTTGACATGATTATTTCCATTCCTTTGGGTATACATCCAGCAGTGGGATTGCTGGATCGTATGGCAGTTCTATCTGTAGTTGTTTGAGGAACTTCCATACTGTTTTCTATAAAAGTTGCACTAATTCACAGTCCCACCAACAGTATAGGAGGGTTCCCCTTTCTCCACATCCTCACCAACATTTGTTATTCTCTGTCTTTTTGATAATGGCCAGTCTAACTGGCATGAAATGATATCGCAATGTAGTTTTGATTTGCATTTCCCTGATGCTGAGTGATGTTGAGCATTTTTTCATGTGTCCGTTGGCCATTTGTATATCTTACTTTGAGAAATGCCTACTCAGCTCCTTAGCCTATTTTTTAAAACCAGGTTACTTTTTTTTTATTGTCAAGTTGTTTGAGTTCCTTGCATATTTTGGATATTAATCCTTTGTTGGATGCATAGTTTGAGAATATTTTCTCCCATTCTATAGGTTGTCTTTTTGCTCTGTTAACTGTTTCTTTTGCTGTGCAGAGCTTTTCCAGCTCTAAAATGAGAGCAATAGCAAGTTATTTCACAGGGTTTTATGAGGAATAAATTAGAAAATGCTCTTACTATAGTTATTGGTACACAGTAAGCACTCAGTAAAATTTGCTATTACAAAATTATCCCATAACATATACAATTATCAAGTAACATGATATGGAGAACCTATATCCTAAAGGCACAAATATTACCTTCTTGTAATAATGCTCTGTTTCGTTCTTTGGCCTTTTTGAGTATAAGAAATAAAACTATGATAGTATTTCTGTACAACTTTTTAGTTTAAGAAGCTCTTTGTTTTATGGCTGCCTGGGTGTGTTCCAAGAGTTGGGGGTGGGGAGTATGGCTCTTCCCACTACTTCTGCCATGGAAGTCTCACCTGGCACTCAGCCTACTTCCAATGCACTAGGTGGGTTCAGGCCCTGTAGCTCATTTGCATCTGTTATAAAATCAATACTCCCTCTGCAGCTTGGGCAATCTGCCTCAGAGGAGACCAAGCCAGCAGAAGTGCATGTTGCCTGCCAGTGTGGGCTTTGACTTGGTGTCAGGACAGAAGGAAATTTCTCTATGTTTGTGCCAGGTTTTAGTGGTAGCATGTTGAATCATATTATGCAGATCTGATGCTTTGGACCTGAGCTGGACATCCTTGCTCTTTGACTTTGCTGTACCTGCTAGCTCCCTCGGGTGGCTGGAAATGTTGATCAGGGCACAGAGACCTGATTAGTCCTGTTCTTCATATGTGAGTTGGTATTCTACAGAAGTTATGCTTCTAGAAGTAAGCAGCCAGAAGCCCAGAAGGTAAAGGATAAATCCTAGCTGATATATTACAAAAATATTGATCTCTGAGGATTTCGTTACTGTTTCAGATTGGTCTGGCCAAGTTTGCAGAATGCCTTAAAACTTTCAATTCATCTTTTACCTGTCAATTAATTGTTGCCCTGCTTGTATTTATTATTAGCAGAGCCATCATCCTTTGCTTCACAAGGACATGGAGTGACTAATGTCATTAGCCCTAAGCGTTCACAGGAGTGGAGCCCAGCCTGGGCTAATGTGATGAGGTGGGGCTGCTGCAGAAATCATGGTATGTGTTTAAACACCATTTTTTCAGCACAGGTCCTGTGACATTTTAATTTGTCTACATGCAGATTCTGAATTGGTAATTCTGACTAAACTGACTTATCAACTATTTCCAAAAATCAATTGCTGAAAATTTTTTCAATTTATTTTCTGGGGTCTCTGAATCAGCCAAATCAATTGACTGTATAATTACAAAAAAAGGCACGGTGGCAGTTTCTTATGGCACTCAGATGGAAAGAGAAAAGGACAAAGTCCAAGCCTCATTTTCCCCATTAGTAAAATATATTATATTAGGTTTAATACCAACTTCATGGGTTTTAATAAGATGACTCTAATAAGGAAATATTTGAGGAAATAAACAAAAGTTCCTTATAAATTGTATAGTCCAGTATGGAAAGTAAGGT
This sequence comes from Galeopterus variegatus, assembly GCF_000696425.1. Taxonomy (NCBI): domain Eukaryota; kingdom Metazoa; phylum Chordata; class Mammalia; order Dermoptera; family Cynocephalidae; genus Galeopterus; species Galeopterus variegatus. The sequence continues at coordinate 827 of NW_007771987.1, read as the reverse complement.
GTTAGATTTATCAATACACCATTAGGTTCAATATCTTATTTTCTTGAGGCTTTCTCTACTTCATTTCCATTAAATATTCCAAGGTTCTTTTGGAGCTTTCAGCACATAGGTTACACTTATTTGCAGTCTTTATCCCCTTTGAGTAAACACAATGCCTGCCATATTGCCTTGGTGTTGGTAAGAAAAAAGCTGATGAGAACATTCTGAGGAATCGCGTGCACTGTGGATCAATCAGTTCCTGTTGTGATCAATGACCATCATAACCTTTGGCTGATTACTTCTCTGAGGCCCACGCTTCCATTTCCTGTGTAGCACGTGGTCCTGAGCTCATAGTTTTCTAGCCCCATGGGCCTTGAGAACAAGATAGTGCTATCAACATCAATAGAGAAATTAGGAAGAGAGGGTGATAAGCATATTGAGACGTATTAAATTTTATGTAAAGGTGGGATGTTTCCAAAGTTGGGCTCATGTTGGAAAGAAGAGTCTGGCTGGGGTTACAGATTTGGAATCATCTAGTTAGAAGTTAGAGTTTAAGCTGTGAGCATAAAGGAAGTCCGAGAGGAGAGAGAGGGGTGTGTGTGTGTGTGTGTGTGTGTGTGTGTGTGAGAGAGAGAGAGAGAGAGAGAGAGAAGAGAAGAGGAAGGGAAGTGGGGGAAGGGAAGGAGTGGGGAAGGGAGAGAAGCCATGGGTTAAATAATAAGAGAGATAGGAGTCAACAGAAGAGATATACAATTTTAAAAAGGACAGTGAGAAGAAGAGCCTTTTTATGTCATGGGATGGGGCCCATGTTGGTTACCTTGATCCTCAAATCCTCAATTTCCATCTCC
>NW_007771986.1:0-5072 GCF_000696425.1 Galeopterus variegatus | reverse complement strand
TGTGTGTGTGTCCATCTGTGGATGGACACGTGGGTCGCTTCCACCTTTGGCTGTTGGGAATCGTGTACAAGTGTCCATGTGGATCCATTTTTTGCTTATCATGGGCACAGACCCAGGAGTGGAGTGGGGGTATGGGACCCTGTTGTGCACGGTGCTGTTAGTGACATTCGTGTGCAGGATTTTGTGGGAACGTGTGTTCCAGACGTGGCTGACTGCAAGGGGCATGCTGGGGACATGGTGAAGTCAGGGTCGGGGTGAGGATCTCTCTCAGATCAGATGCAGATGACAGCCCCTGCCCTCCTCCACCCAGTGTGCTCCTCCTGTCCCTGCCCTGTGGTCAAGGGGTTCCATCCAGGGCAGCCCCGGGTGCCTCCTCTGGGTTGTCCCCATTCTGTGTCCCCACCCCTGGGCATAGGACATCCCTGAGGGTCCAGGCTACAGGACCTGACGCCTCACCGCCTGTTCCCAGGACTGGGTGCTGCCTTGATCCCTGCTCTAAAGTCACCCAGGTCCCTTGCGTCTCGGCCCAGCTCTTGGGGGAGTGTCCCCCTCCTTCCCATGCACTGCACCCTTGCCCCGCCCATCCCACGACAGCTGCCCGTGAGCCGTCAGCAGGGCCGGGCATCCAGCAGGTCCACTCCAGGGCCGCAGGGCCATCGGGGAGGGCATCTGTCCGGTAACAGCGCTCTCTGCCCGCCAGCCCGGGGGCTTCTGAGAAGCCCAGATGAGCTCACAGCTCAGAAAAGTGCTTTGCAAACTATCTGGCTGCTCCCGCACAGTGAGGGGCGGGCGGCATTGACTGTCTGCAAATGCCTTTCAGCGGGATCAGAGGTCTCGGCCCACCCCGCACCACTGTACTCCTCAGTTACTGGCACTGCACAAAAAAAGAGAGAGAGAGAATTTCTTCTTACAGGAAGCCCTTTGGTTCACACCGACCAAGGCTGAGAAAAACCACTTCTACCCCTTGGAGGGAGCAGGGGCCCCTCGGGAAGTCAGGGCACCTGGGCAGCAAGGGGATGGGGTCAGTGAGGGCTGGGGAGGGGCTGCCCCAACAAGGAATTCTTAGCGGGATTCTGCAGAAAGCTGTGGGTTAGAAAGTGCCAGGCAAAGGGGTGGCCCTCACTGGGCACAAGGCCATGACCCTGAGCAGGCAGAGCAGGTTTCTGGGGAGCCATATGAGCTTCCCAGGGCTGCCTTACTGAGTGCCACCATGCTGCTTCTCTCCATGATTCCTGCCAACTGTCCCAGCTCCCCCCTGAGCCCCTTCTCCCCAACATCCAGAGCAACCCTAGTGCCAGCCAGGCCCTGTTCCAGGTGCTAGGGGCCAGCGGGTCCCAAAACAAAAAAGCAGGATAGACCTTATCCATGTGCCTCGTGGTGGGAGGGCCTAGGACTGCTCTGGTGGCTGGGGGTGGGTGAGGTGACCGGGTGTCACATGGTTGACACTTCCCCAGGCAGGGGGACTCCTCCAGCTGTCTGCCCCAGGCAGAGGCACCCAGCACACCCGAGCATTCCTGTCTCCCCAAGACCCCCCTCACTCTGGTTCTGGGCAAGTCATCTGAAGACAGGGTGGCTGCGGGGGGGGACGAAGGGTCAGAGTTCAGGCACTTTGCTGGCAACTCAGCTGAAAGTCTGTGCCGGTTAAATCTAATTTTAGGCTGGTCAGTTAGCTCACTCAGTTAGAGTGAGTTGACAACACCAAGGTCCGGGGTTCGATCCTGTGCTGGCTGCCGCCAGACAAAGTCTGTGCTTGCACGTGGCATGTTTTCTTTCCATTGCAGCCGAGCACTGGTTTTCTCAAAATTGACACAGAATTTATATCCCATAAAATCCACCCTTCTAAAGTATATTCATAGATTTCTGCAACCATATCCCTATCTAGTTCCAGAACATTCTCTGCAAAACAACCCCATTCCCATCCCTTCCCCCCAGCAACCACAAATCCACTTTCTGTCTCTGTGGATGGGCCTGTTCTGGACATTTCATGTAAATGGAGTCACACACTGTGTGACCTTTTGTGTCTGTCGCTGAGCGTGATGTGTTCAGGGTCCATCACGTGGTACCAAGTGTCAGTTCTGTTCACGGCTGAGTGATGTTCCACCATGTGGAAGGGGCCACACTGTGTGTCCATTTATCCGTGGATAGGCACTGGGCTGTGCGCACATTTTGGCTGTCAGGCACCATGCTGCTGTGCACATGCATGCACAGGTTTCTGTGTGGACGTGTGTTTTCAGTTCTCTTGGGTGTGTACCTAGGAGTGGAACTGCTGGGTTGAATGTGGATCTACGTTTAGCCTTTTGAGGAACCACTGGCTGTTCCCCTGGCTCCAGCAGTTCTGCGTTCCTGGCCACCTGTGCGAGGCTCGCCATCCCCACGTACTCACCAGCACTTGTTGACTTTCTGCGTCTGGCTGTCCCGGTGGGTGTGAAGTGGCATCTCTTTCGTGGTTTCGGCTTGCATATCTCTGAGTTGAGTGTCTGTCCATCTCCCACGCCCTGTGGCTGTGGCCCAGGCGGTGCTTAGCGGGCGACTTGCCCCTGTCGGGGCTCCTGTTGCCCCCTCTGGCTTCCATCTGGTGGCCAAGTGGTGGGGACAGCAGCCTGGGCCGTGCCTGCCACTGCCTGTGGCTCGTTGTGGGGCCCTGGCAGGGATGGCAAAGGGCGTTGGAGTCCAGGACAGCGAGAGCCCGAAGGGGGCTGGGTGTGCAAGCAGCATGGGACCCTCCCATCCCGCCTGCCCAACCTCAGGCTCCCCAGGCATCTGCGGTGTAGTTTCCTTTCCCTGTCTGTCCTTACGCTGCCAGGCCCCCCTCGGCCTCCCCTTGGCAGGACAGTGCCCACTCGCCCTCTCAGAGAGGAGCTGCCACAGCCCCCCAGGTGCAGTCTTGGCCCAGCCACAGGGAAGTGCAGTCTGCTACTTTAGTGGCGGATGGGGGAAGGTTCCCTCTTGCCTATAGGCTGGGCCATTCTCTCATCCCCTCTGGCCCTGGGCTCTCCCTGGCACCCCCAGCTCGGGGGGGAGGGTTGTGGGTATGACCACCTGTGGCCCTGAGGGCAGCGTCCCAGCAGATTTTCTGCTGATCACTCCAGCAAGTGTGTCCTTTCACATCGGTTTTCTACCAAAGCAAAAAAACTCTTTCCCAGGACTCTGCCATGGTTCCTATGCTATGTACTGAGGGCCTGGGGGCCTGCCCTACCTGTGCCCACCCTGTCTGTGCCGGGCCAAGGGGTGTGGGGAAACGACGCAGACTTTGGGGACAGCTGGAGCCCCCTCTGAAGGAGGGGAAGGAGCTGGGTGGCCTGTGGGGCACCTTGGCTGGGCAGAGGGTTCCCCTGGAAGGAGGTGCCCCAAGTGGGGGCACAGCACAAAGGCCCAGAGATGAGCTCAGGAGGGCTGGAGGAGACGCTGGCAGGGAGCATCTGGTGAAGGGCTGGGGAGCTTCAGGCCTGGCCTGAGGGACCGGAGGGGGAGGTTGGAGATCTGGGCCTCAGTTTCCCTGCCGGTGCTCAGGCCATGCCTCTCCCAGTCACTGCCCTGGGGACACCGAGAGCAGCAGCTGGTCCCTGGCAGGGCCCGGGGGAGGGGGGAAACAGAACCCAGCACCTTAGCAGTCTGGGGAAATGGAGGCACATGCCCACCATGGAGGGCAGAGGTCCTGGCCCTGTCAGGGGGGTGCTCAGAGCAGCCGGGTGCGTTGTTGACAGCCGTCTGCGGCCAGATTCCGCCCCGTGCGGTAATTCTCCTCGCTCTGCCGGTAATCGCACTGACTTACCAGGCAGGCATCATTTCCTGAAAGTCAGCCCGGCCCTAGAGGAAGTCAGCGTGCGCGGCCGGTGACTAAACCGACATGCAAATGCCGCCTGGCTCTGCCCCGACGGACCCCATGCCAGGGCTGCCGCCGCGGTCATGAGCAACCCGCTCCCAGGCGGCTCTTCCAGGGGCACCCGTGCGGCAGCCCCCGCGAGCTGCCACCATGTCCCAGCTGCGGTTCTGGCTGCAGTTTGCAGCTCTCAACAAGGTAACACCCCGCTCCTGGGGGGCCAGGGGGCCGGGCTGGCCGGGGCTGGGAAGGCAAGACCCCCACCCCCACCCCCACAAGAGCGGCAGGACAGGGAGGACAGGTCGGGCCACCTGTGGGACCAGACAGGAGCTCCCCCTGTGCTCTCTCACTTTCTCACTCTCTTGGACCCCAGCCTACTCTGTCCTTTTTTGGCAGTGAGAGTGAATCTGCCGGAATTTTCTGAGGCAGAGATTTGAGGACTTGGGGTGTGTGGGCAGGACGGGAGTAGAGTGTGAGAGGGGGCTCAGACCCAGTCGTGCCGGGGAGGGGGCCTCAAAGTGAAAGTAGATATGGGGACGGGAAGGGCTGGGCTCCTCTCTGCCGCCTGCTGCGCATGACTTTCACCTGGAGAAGCTCCGGGAGCCAACCCTGGGGGTCTGGTGAGGTTCCTTGTGGGCCAGGGTGGGGCACGGTTTGAGGTGGGCTCTGACTGGACAGATAGGGCCGGGACCCCTGTTCCCAAGCCCTGGAAAGAACATGGCAGGGGGGCACAGCTCCAAACGTCCCTACTGCAGCCCAGGGTACTCAGAGCCAGGTTCTGCCAGCTCCCTGCCCCTGTCCAGGGCTCCCTGAATTGCTGTAGAGATAAGAACCATGGCAGGTAGCCCTGGCCCCCCACTGTCCCCCAGAACTGAATGTGGCTGGCTCTGCCCGCTCCCTTCTTTCTTGGGGGCTGGAGAGGTGGGTGCCTTGGGGGTCCTTGCTTCAGCCTGCAGAGGAGGCCCAGGGTTGCTGGGGAGGAGGTGCCTGGGGGAGGCACAGTGCAGGCAAAGGCTCAGGAGCTCGGGAGAGCTGGAATGGTGGTCTTGGAGGTCGGCTGGTGGCCCTGGAGTACAGTCCTGACACTGGCTGGGGCTTGGGCCTTCTGGGGACTGCTCTGCTCTCGCCCCCAAGTCGTCCACCCACATGGAGCAGGGCCAGATGGGCTGGAGCCTGGGGGCCTGGAGCCCACCGCCCTCTGCCCTGAGGATTGAGGGCTCTGCCTAGGCCACATGGCAGTCAGAGGATCCGT
>NW_007771985.1:0-5072 GCF_000696425.1 Galeopterus variegatus | reverse complement strand
CATCAAGATAGCCAGGTTTAGCTAATGTGCTGCCTTAGTTCATTCATGCATTCATTCATTCATTCAGGGGCTTGAATGAGTGAGACTTTTAGGTGCAGAAATGAAGAAGACAATGTACCTGCTCTACAAGTGGACAGGGAGATAAATAATGAAAATATCCTGTGATAAGTGCTAGTAGAGATATATTCTATCAGGGACTAAGGGTGAAGAAAATGGTATAACATAAGGAGAGGGTCAAAGAAGCACAGAGGAGACAACCATTTAAGACATGCAGGTTGCATAGGAATTCACAGAGAGATGAGCAATACCCCAAGAGGAAAATGTGAAGAGGGAAGTTTTTTCTGCAGAAGAAAGGAAGAAGGGAGAGTTGGAAGGAATTCCAAGCAGACAGACCTGGCATTCAGAAGCATGAAAGGCCATGGTATTACCATGGAACCACAAAAAAATCAGAATGACAGGAGCATGGTACCCATTGGGAAAGGAGGGATGAGAAGGATCTGGTAATAAGGTGCAAATATTGTCAGCAGTCAGGTAAATTCCAAAGTGTCCTAACAGGGCCGTGAGAAAGACTTTGTGAGAATCTCAAACAGAGAGAGGAAAGGAGGTGGCCGGAGAATTATATTCCACAGAGGAGGCAGGGCAAGCTAGAGAAATCCTTTGAAGATAGATGATTCTATATATCAAAATAAAAGATGTCACTGTAAAGTGTGCACAAATAAAACCCAAACACAGTAGATCACTCTGGAATCAGAGTTATGAATGACAGAAAGAAGAGCTGGGAATGAAGGAAAGGGCAGGAAAATGTCAAGTCAGCAAATAGAGATCGTGAACTCCCTCCAGAAGAAGACAGGGCCCAGAGATGGTAACAAAATAACTCAAACTCGAAAATAAACTGACTATGCTCAGGGTGCCTTGCCAAATGCTATTTTAGACCTAATCAAGTGCTCCTCGACCTGACCAGGAAACATCATGATCCCAGAGAGAACAAAACGACCAAAGCTGAAGATGGCTGGCTACGGAAGGGGACTAAATAGGAAGCAAAGGGTGGGGTCTTTCTTTAGTATCCCAGAAAAGAAAAAAGAAGACCACATACTAAATTCAGTCCCTGACTCAGCCAGCAACAAGTCAAGAATTTTGATTGCAAAGGATGGAAGTGCCAAAGGAAAGCAAAAACACTATCCAAAGGGAAAACTTTCTGGATGTCTTGTCAGAGGAAGTGATCACTTGCAGGTGTAAATTCAGAAGCTGCAGAAAGGCCCCCTTCCCTGGCCACCCTGTGCAGCTGCCTCTCCCACAACAGAAACACACACACACACACACACACACACACACACACACACACACACACACACATTTCTGATGCCTGAAATTCCTGTAATTATCACTCCACTCCTTTTGCCTGAACTTGACAGGATCTTTCTCACCAATTAAAATGTGAACATCCTGCAGGGAGGAGGGGCATGATGAATTTTATCTATCATTGTACATTATTAGAAATAAATGCACCTGATTATTTCTTAGGATAAGCAGAGATGGATAGAAAGGAGTTTTCAAGAGCACATTCCTCACTGGACAGAACTGATTCCTCTACACAGGTGGGATGAACACTTCTGTTCCAGTAAGGAAGAACTCCTCCTGGGGCGGCTGGTGACTAAAGATGCAATGCAACACCTTTGTGGTTCTGCCTTGGGGTGCCCTGGGTTCCATCTCTATAGCAAGGATGATCAACTGTCCTGACCTAAGCCAAACCTCCAGTGAGCCCCAGAATATACAAGATATCGGGCCAGGCAATGTTGGTAATATCAAGACAGCAAGATCTATGCTCTTCTAGAGCTTGGAATCTCATTGTGAAGACAAAACATAAGTATCTTGAAGGAAATCCACTAGGACAGGCAGTTCATGTTAAGTGAGGGATGGAAAGTTAAGCTCCAGGGTCAGGGAAGGGAGTGGTCACTTCCATCAAAGATAACGTCCCACTTCTCAAAGACAAGCCAGCCTCAGCTTTAGGATTTATGGCCTTGGTTCAAGACCAAGGGCTGAGTTTTCCTAGAAACTGCCATAAATGTAGCTGATAAATCCAAATGGATGTTTCCCAGGTTAGTTGCTCTCACCAAAAAAAAAAGGGGGTGAACATATGCTCATTCCATAACCACAGAGATGGGCATCTGGAGATTAGAGATAGATGATAGAGATGGATAAATGGATGGATGGATAGACAGAGATGCATAGATAGATAGGTAGATAGATAGATGGATACATACATACATACATACATACATACATACATACATACATACATACATACATAAAGGGAGAGAGAGAGAAGTCATGGAAGGAAATACCAGCAAATATTTCTGCACCTTCTCTGACCGAGAAGTAATGATTTTTAAGTGTTCCAGGGCAGTGGAGCTTCCAGGAGCCTGCCAGTGGTGAGAGCAGTCAATAGAGACTTTGACAGGAATTTCTCCCAGATCTGCATGAGTGATTTATGTTAATTTTTGATGCTGGGGCAAATGAGGGCCACCCATGCAGACTCAGTCTATCTCACCAACTCATCTGCATTTAAAAAGCTTTCACATGTTTCTAAAATGTTGGTGTCTTGGTCTCAGGCTGAGCATAATCCGAGAGAAAGGGTGCACACACCACTAATAATAAAAACAGATTTTCTCTGCTGCCAAGATGAGCTTTCTTAACCCTCTACATCATACAAGCCTTGCTCCAAAGATACCTTACATTCACTCCATGCTGTTTTTGCCTCTGCTTATGTTGGCTACCCTGTCTGCAATGCTCTTGCCGTCTCTGCCTACTACTCCCCCCCCTTTCTCTAGCTAAATCCCTCTCATTCTTTAAGACACACCACTCAGGCATCTTCCCCTCCAGGAAGCCATCACTCTTTCAGAGTTATGTGCAACTCCCATATGCCTCCACAATTTATTGTGTACATCTCTATTACTGCCTTCACTATATGGATTTTTATTTAGTTGCTTAGGTGTCTGCCTTGCCCAGTAACTATCAGTTTTTGTGCTATGGCTGTGTATCATCCACTGTTATGTCTTTTGCAGCCAGCAGAGGACCTGACATGTAGTAGGATTTAATAATTTTGTTCAATAATTGAATGGATGAATAAGAAGACAAACTGGAGAACTCCCGTCAGGCCAGAAGATGTGGCTTCTTTCTTCTGTGGTGGCACTCTCAATGACAGCAATTCTCTGAAGACAAGCCCTTGTCCTGTGTAGACAAGAAGTCTGGCCCAAAGCCTCTTCAACAATAGGAAGATGGAACTGCAGAGGAAGCTGCCAGGACACCTGCACCCTGGAGCTGTCCAGGGTACTGGGCTGACTAGGCTGTCTCCATTTCTAACCCAAAAGCGCTCCCTCCCCAGGCCATGTCTGGTCTGCAGCCTCAGCCCAACTGGAGCCTTGGCCTCTGACAATCACCTCCATCCCTGCACGAGCTGCCGCTGTTCACTTAAGTCCTCCTGGCATCGGCCATTCTTCAGATCAGTTACTGCCCTGACTTAACTGGCTTGAGTTCGCTGGCTCCATGCTGGCTCCCTGCCCCAAGTTTTCCCTAACCTGACCACTAACACCTGCTGAATCCCCTGTTACTCCCTAATCCAAGAGCCAGGCCCCCTAGTAAGTTTCCCATCTAGCCCCTGGCTGCCTGTGTTGGACAGCATGGCCACAGCTTCAGACTGGACAAGACAACACATGGAAGGGAGAAATTTCTATGTAGCTCAGAAATAGCAGCCTCCCTGAAAAAGGCATCCTCATGCTGCCTAAGGCAGAATGTGACATAGGTAGCATTTGTATGTGCCATCTGCTCTATTCCATCTCCTCAACAGTCACATGGGGCAGAGAAGGGACGGGAGCTCAGCACTCCTGGACCATGAGGGCAAAGATAAAGGGAAATACAGTCGTTGTAACCCAGGCAGGACCTCCTGCCTCTCAACAGCTGTGAGGGAGTCCACAGCATATTGTATGTATAGGAAAAGAATTAAATTGCATCTAGTATTACAGATAGAGATAATTAATTAGCAATGAAAAAAAGGAAAAAATTAAAAGTTTGATTGATATCATCAATTTTATATCATCTCTTTCATGAACCGCCTACAACTTAATCTAAATTATTCACAGCAAATGAATGATTTTGAACATTCTAATTTACATTAATTTAAATGTTCCAGGCTTTGTATTATGATCATCTTAAACATCATTCACATGTTGCTCACTAGGCACAGTTTATTGCTGATGAAATGTAGTTTTCCATGCACAGTTTTCAAATAGTGGACCACGCTCCATCCTACTGAAGTTTTTCAAGTGCCTCCTTATCCACCATACCTTTGTTGGGGATTCCCACTGACACAGACTTCCCCAGACCTGAGTCCCCCCACCGTCCCCTTCATCATTACCTCATGCCAAGTGGCTTGGGTATGGAGCAGTAAGGACAACACCGCTCCTCTATCACCCACTGGATGACGCTCAGCAAATGACAGATGAGTGAATCCCCAGGAGCTGAAACCCCTTTCAAAAGCAGGTAGCAAGGCTACCTGTATTTTTCAGTCTCACATTCACCCAGCCCTTACCTCTAATCATAACAACCCCCGCAACCCACAGACAACCTTTCCCCACAGACAACAAAGACAAGTCCTCACTCCCATTGTAAGCATTTTTTGAACCAGGGCATTAGGCTTTCTCAGAAGTCCTGCTGCCACCCTACGAGCTCTTAGCATGTGAATACCATTTCCTTTTTCTATCTCATGAGTATATATGTGTGTGCGTGTATATGTATATACAGACATATGTGTGTATGTATGTACATACAAGTCATCTGGGAGCAACCACTGGCTTGTAGGTAAGAGAAGATCAGAGAACCTTACATCCTCAGCCTAATGGCCAGGTAACTGTGTACTCAGGAGCCAGCAAAATTTGTAAGTTTTGCCCACTCTCAGCTTAGCTTTGGGAGTGTAACAAGCACTGAGTTCAAAGGACACCCAGGACTCAGAGGAATTAAGGGGTGCCATCAGGAAGCTGATGACCACGGCAGCTGTCAGAGCTGAAAATTGGCTGCCT
>NW_007771984.1:2428-5073 GCF_000696425.1 Galeopterus variegatus | reverse complement strand
AAAAAAAAAAAAAAAAGATGGTACAACTTCGATTAGAAGGAAAGAGAAGAGCCAAACAGAGGAAAAGAGGACTATCACAGAACTGTTACTCTGGAAGAAATAACACTGATGAGAGATGAATTACATATTTTTCCTTGCTTCCAATCCAACATACTTTCCACAATAGAAAGGTGCTTAGTGAATCTGAATAACTAATTGTACAGGTCAAGTATATCGTTGATGGGCCTCGAAATTCTAAAAAATTGTTTATAAAGGTGCATAATTATTGTTCATAAAATTAATATATTCTCTTGAGTTCTGAATTCTATGGTTTTTAGATTTTTTCTTTTTTTTCTGACTACTTATACTGCCTGCTTTTACTCGTTGTGCATGAATATTTCTGAATCTTAAATTTAAGGAGCATATAACAAATTCCCTCAATCTTTCTTGGGAAGACATTAATGAAAAATAGAATATCAGTTTAATATAATTTGTCACTATTCACTCCAAATCCTCTCTGGTATATTCCCATGAGGAAGCTGTCTGGCCACATTTATACATTTTTAAAAAATCTGCTCACCTACCCTTTTGAGAACTTAATTAAGTACTTCTAAAAATACTTGAATATACTACATAGAAATTGAATTTTCCATTAAAAGTTACCAAAACAAATGGATAAGAGCTTGCATAGTTGTAAAGAGAGACAAAGTGAAGATGTCAGCTAAAGGGAGATAAAAGATGGAAAGAAAATTACTGTGTCATCAAAAAGATAATGAAGTTTAAAAGAGATAAAAAAGATGAGACATTTTGTAGGACATATAAAACAGTTTGACTAGAGCCAATAAAAAAGACAGAAACTTTAGTGAAGGAAATGTTATTAATTAGATACTGTTAAAGCTAAAATGAACATTTTATTTTATGTTTTTATAGGCTAACAAATAAAAGAGAGGTACTTAAACAGGCTATATTTGTTTTTTGCACAGATCAGGGTACAGATTGTATGACATTATCTCTACAAGAACACAATTTAATCATGTGATGCTATGACACCATGAAGCAATGTGAAAATACAGTTTGGAAAAACCTTGAACTTGTATGCCATATACAGAAAGAAGCAAATGCAGTTTTGCATCCCTGGAAAGGATGAAACCACTAGAATGCATGCCTTTGAAAGTAATCTTCAAAAATACAAAAAAGGAATTCTGTCTCATTCAAAATAACCAAAGATTAGTCTTCTTATTAGCAGAAGTTAAAAATAATAACAAATGTCATAAATATATCACCTTATATTTTCAAAATATAATCTTATGAAATATAATATCAAATACATGCAATAAGAATAGTGAGATATTGTTTGTCATAATCAGATCAACAAAGATGAAAATATTGCTAATATCTAGTGTAGCCAACGGTGTGAGGAAACAAGCACTCTACGTCCGAGGTGATAATATGCAAAATGCTAACATCTCTGTGGAAGACATGACACACTTAGTAAAATGTTAAATATATTATCCCTTGACCCAACAATTCCTTTCCTAGGAGTTTATTCTAAGTAGAGACTAGAATAAGAATGTAAAGATAAATTCACAGTAGCATTATTTATAGTTCTGTGAGGGTTTGTTGTCCCTGGGTGGTGAAAGTTTTTTTTCTTCTTTCATTATAACTTTTGGTATTATTTGAATTTTCTACAATGAGCATATATTTACCTTTCCAAACAAATAAAGCAAAAGATAAAAAGAAACCAGATATCGTATCTGGTACATGGAATCAAGAAGCAGAGAGATGAAATGACCTACACTAAGCCTCATGTTAGTAAACAACAGAATTAGTATGAATGCTCAGGTTACCAGGCCGCCACAACCAGTTTCCAAGGAATGATAGAAAGGACTGGGTTTGTCCCTCATTTACATGCATTAATATGCAGGATTACACTGAGCTAATAACACTCTTCCATTTGAAGAATAGCTTAGAAAAAACAGTTGAAAAAGAGAGTAAAATAACCATGACATTAATCCTAAAGATCTTTACTAATCCAACTTTGAATTTTTATATGATTACAAAATTCACTCTGTGCTTGTTATGTTAGCAAACTTCATGTAGTCAATTGTCAGCAAAAGAAATTCAAATAATGTAACTTTTCAATAAAAAGTAAAACATCATGGAACACTGGAACATATAATTTGCTATCAGAAGAAACTTATGCCTTATCTTGTCCAGACTTTTCATTTTAAAGATGAGGAAACTGAGGTCCAAGACTATGTCGCTCAAGCTCACAATGAAATATAGCTCCTTGTTAAATTTGAAATATTTCAGCATTAAAGAGTATAGAAAGCACTATGCCAACCGGTTTTGCATCTCATTCAATTATAAATATTTTTTAGGCATCTGAAGCAGGAACTTAGCCTTCAAATGTTTATTAGTGTCACTCTTTTCCTTTTATAGGGTCTCTTCTTATCTTAAAACCTTCTCTATGTTTATATCAGCATTATAGAATACAAATGATCTCTCTGACTACAGCAGCATCAATCTGAGTTCCAAATGCAGATACTAGATTTTAAAAGGAAATAGTATATTAATGTCATATTCCCTCCACAATTTTTATCTTTAAGAAGTTAGACGATCATGACATGCAAGCAAAATGATATGGCAATTACTTATATTAATGA
>NW_007771984.1:0-2215 GCF_000696425.1 Galeopterus variegatus | reverse complement strand
CAATGAAATATAGCTCCTTGTTAAATTTGAAATATTTCAGCATTAAAGAGTATAGAAAGCATTATGCCAACCGGTTTTGCATCTCATTCAATGATAAATATTTTTTAGGCATCTGAAGCAGGAACTTAGCCTTCGAATGTTTATTAGTGTCACTCTTTTCCTTTTATAGAGTCTCTTCTTATTTTAAAACCTTCTCTATGTTTATATCAGCATTATAGAATACAAATGATCTCTCTGACTACAGCAGCATCAATCTGAGTTCCAAATGCAGATACTGGATTTTAAAAGGAAATAGTATATTAATGTCATATTCCCTCCACAATTTTTATCTGTAAGAAGTTAGACGATCATGACATGCAAGCAAAATGATATGGCAATTACTTATATTAATGACTTGAGATTGATAATTAAATCAAACACATTTAATTAAAGAAAACTTAAGGTATGTACTAGTAGTACTACCTGATATTTAGGCACAATTTGGGGCAAGAGAGATGCTAAAAGCAAATTTCTGTCTTCTCAGTGTTTCCCTGCTGATGGCCCAATTACTATAATCTTGCCCAGTTGTCACAGGATTTAACTCTTTGATCTAGTGGGTTGAATGAGAGTGGTGCCAGTACCAGAGTTTTCTCTGCAAGGGTTGTGCCTCACTTGAAAATTTAGTGCAGGGAAGCAGAGAGGCCACTGTTCACCTAACTAGTCACAGGATGACCTCAGGAAGAAAAGAGTCCAAAATGGTTAAGAACTGAAATAAATCATTTGAAGATCACTGGCTAGAATAGGGGAGACTTAGAAGTCCTTCAAGAGTTACCTAGATCCATAAACCAAGGAACTCCTGTGATACAATCTCCTGATTTTTCTAGGTATTCCTCAAGATGAATAAACTTCTCAGATCATGTGTTAGTCAGGTTGGGCTGCTGTAACAAAATACCATAGACTGAGTGGTATACAACAGACATTTATGTCTCACAGTTCTGGAGGCCGGGAAGTCCAAAATCAAGGTGACTGCAGATTTGTTTCCTGGTATGGGAAAGCAAAGGATGGTTGCTCCCTCAGATGGGGTAATAACCAATAAGGTAACTTATGCTCGCTTCCAAATCGAATGTTACTATGGATGAAATAGTCACACACAGTATAATTCAAGAAACCACAGGGAGCCTTCCCACCTACAATGTTTTCCCCACACTGATTCAAATAATCATTAAGTTGAAAACATCCCAGGAAAGTTTAAGGAGGGAGGGATAATGAGGAGGTTACCAAACATTTCAACTTAGGTAATTATGATTACTCAGATTCCTTCCTAACATTTAGCTAAACATCACTGAGAGAATTCTGATGAAAAAGACTGAGGAAAGAAAAGGTAATTTGTATTGGGGACATTATAGAGGAAGGAGAGCCTACTTAAAGGGCACTTGGTACTATGGACAGTAGGATGGCATTTATGTAAAATAAGAATTGCAGAGGACCAGAAGGAAATAGAAACAGAAGCTAGAACAGTAGATGGGAGGACATAAAGTTTCAGATTGTACTGATGACTAGCCTGACCCTCTTCTTCCACTAGGTGAACCAAGCACTCAATGAATCTTTGTCAAGAGATGCACTGTAGTGAAACAAAACCAGCAACAGAGAGACAAGGGAGAGCTGACTCAGAAATCAGGAGACCTCAAGATGCTCTGGTGACCTGGCAAGATCACCTTTTTTCTCTGAGGCCTAGTCTCCAAGTTGAACTCTCTCAGGCAGGAATTCTCAAGCTTGTACTATTTGTATTTTTAACCATGCAATTCCTTGTTGTGGGCACTGCCCTGTGCATTCTGGGAGGTTTAGTGGCATCCCTGGCCTCTACCCATTAGATGCAGTAGCACCCCTAAAGTTGTGCTGACCTAAAATGTCTCCAAACATTACCAAATGTCCCCTGGAAGACAAAATCTCCCCAGTTGAGAACTATTCCTTTGTTACACGTAAATTTTAAGTGTTATAATTATGTGCTTGATATGCCAAAGGAATATACAGCAGAGCAGTACAAAGCATAGTGTCTGGACTCAGTGTATTTGGGATGAAATCTCTCTTTACCACTTGGGAATTACTTTGGGCAAATTACTTGACTCATTAGTAAAGTGAGAATGGTACAATCTACTTTCATAGTGTTTATGAGGGGATTACTGCATACGATGTGTCAAGAATAGCATTTTTCTCATAGCATGCAATTTTGTAAGTG
>NW_007771983.1:2277-5074 GCF_000696425.1 Galeopterus variegatus | reverse complement strand
AAATGAAGTTATGTTAGTTGTTAGAGTAGTTGAATTACGAGTGAATTATTTTTTAAAATTTAATTTAATATTATTCTAATTTTATTTTCAATAAATAAAAATCCAAAGGAAAAAAAAATACTCTTTGAAGGTAAGGACCATGGTGTGCTGGAGCTGGCTTGTATCAGTTTGAATTCTGCATCCTGGTTAATGTCATATGGACACCTTGAAATCGACAATGGTAGCAGTATTTATACCTTAGAAATCAGCAAATACGGGCGGCCCGGTGGCGCACTGCTACAGTGCGCCGCTTGGGAGCTCAGCAGCGCTCCCGCTGAGGGTTCGGATCCCACATGCAGACCGGTTCCTGCTCACTGGCTGAGCGAGGTGCGGGCGCAGCACCGAGGTTTGTGATCCCGTTGTCGGTCCCGGTCCGGTACGGGCGTGACACTGAGGGTTGCGATCCGTTGCCGGACACGAAAAAAAGAAAAGACAAAAAAAAAAGGAAAAAAAAAAAGGAAAAAGAAAAAGAAATCAGCAAATACTACAAATCAGTACTCCCAAGATCCAGTTGTTAAACTTTTACCAGCACATCACTGGTGAGGACTGTGGTGTATACTTTTCTGTCCAAAATTATCTAAAGGTCCTGAAATCAATGGCCAGGTACTTATTAATTTCTTTTTTGTTGTTGTTCAGGGTAGTGTAGCCATAGACTTCATTAATTTGTTTTACATATATTTAATGAGGTTCTACTATGAGCAAGAAGCTGTGCTAGGCACTTGGGGGATACAAAGAATTATTTAAAGAAGAGGAGGATATCCTAAACATTATGAGGTAACATATACATAAGACTACAACACAAATACGGAAACTGTGGAAGTGTGATGCTCAGAGCTACCTTACAAAAAGCGCTCGCTGTTTAGCTGCAAGGAATGTAGTTAGTTGACAGCTTCCAGTTGTTAGTGCCTTTAGAATCCACCTCAACTTTCTAGAAAAACACTGAATTGTACACTTTAAGGGTGAATTTTATGGTAAGTGACTTATATCTCAATAAAGCTGTTTAAAAAAAAAGGAAACAAGACAAAAATGTCAGCCACTATTTCTTTGTTAAATGTTCTTCTGAAAGGCCTAGCTAATGCAATAGAATAAGAAAAATAAATAAAACGTATGACTTTTGAAAGAGAATTTTAAAAATCATTATTTGGGGACTATTTTATTATCTATTGAGAAAACACCAAGAAAGAAAAAAAAAATTAGAGTTTGTAAGGTGGCTAAAGCAATATATACCATATATATGTGTGTATATGTGTCTTGGTCCACTTGTGCTGCTATAGCAAATACCACAGACTGGGTAATTTATAAATAATATAAATTTATTTCTCACAGTTCTGAAGACTGGGCAATCCCAGATCAAAGAGCTGTCAGGTTTGATGTCTGGTGAGGGCTGATCTCTCTGCTTCCGAGATTACTGCATCCTCCGGAGGGCATAAATGCTGTGTCTTCACATGGTGGAAGGCTGAAGGGCAGAAAAGGGGCAAACTCTCTGTAAAGCCTCTTTTATAATGGCTCCCTTCACGAGAGTGGAGCCTTTATGAGTTAATCACTTCCCAAAAGGCCCCACTCTTAATACCACCACAATGGGGATTAAGTTTCAACATTAATTTTACAGGGAACATACATTCAAACCATAACAATATGTCTATAAATACACACACACATATACACACACTAACATATAGTCCAGTTAGAAAAATATTCAATTCTGGGCCGGCCCGTGGCTCACTCGGGAGAGTGTGGTGCTGATAACACCAAGGCCCCGGGTTCGGATCCCATATAGGGATGGCCGGTTGCTCACTGGGTGAGCGTGGTGCTGACCACACCAAGTCAAGGGTTAAGATCCCCTTACCGGTCATCTTTTTTAAAAAAAAAAAAGAAAAATATTCAATTCATAGTAATAGCAACAGCTAGGAGACATCGCTGAATAAACTCAATATAAAATGTGAAGGACATTTACAGAGAACACTATACAATTTTACTAAAAGACATAAAACAAAACTTGAATAATAGATACATATGTTCATGGAATGGAAAACTCAATATAAAAAATAATTAACTTCTTCACAAACTAATCTATAATTGTAATGCAATTCCAAACAAAATTCCAATAGATATTTCGGAATTTGTCAATATTTTGGAATTTGTCAAATTGTTTTTAAAGTTTGTGTGGAAAACACAAATGAGAAATAAGCCAAGAAAATTTTGAAAGAAAGTTATAAGAAGCATTCGCACATGGATAGAAAAAAAAATCAATAGAACAAAACAGAAAGTCCAAAAGCAGATCTATGTACTATAGAGTTTGAGTGGAAATTTAAGATATAAGGATGGCATTGCAAAACAATGGGGAAAGATTAATTATTCGATAAATGATGTTGGGGCAATTGGATATTCATATAAAAGAAGTAATGCTAAAAAAACACTTTTGTATGAAAAATATTACATTAAAAAAGTTAAAACATAAATAATAACTAGGGAAAATATTTGAAATATATATAATTGATGAGGATTCTTAATTCTATAAAGAGCTTTGATCAATCCTTAGGCAAATGATGAATACCCTGATAGACAAATGGACAAAGAATATGAACAGCCGTTCACACAAAAAGAAATAGAAATGGCCAATAAACATTAAAAATTTCTCAACTTCAGGGCTGGCCTGTGGCTCACTTGGGAGAGCGTGGTTCTTTTTTTATTTTTTAATTTTATTTATTTATTTATTTATTTATTTTTATTTTGTCAATATACAATGTAGTTGATTACT
>NW_007771983.1:0-330 GCF_000696425.1 Galeopterus variegatus | reverse complement strand
TTCTGAGGTAAGCATTTAATGCAATAAATTTCCCCCTTCATACTGCTTTTGCTGTATCCCAGAAGTTTTGGTATGATGTATCATTATTTACCTTAGTTTCAATAAATTTTTTAATTTCCTGCTTGATTTCTTCTTCGACCCATATGTCATTAAGTAGAATGTTATTTAATTTCCATGTGTTTGTATAGTTTTGAAAGTTTCGTTTGTTATTGATTTCTAGTTTTAATCCATTGTGGTCTGAGAAAATACATGGGATAATGCACTCTCCCGAGTGAGCCACAGGCCGGCCCTAATATATTTTTTAATTTCCTGCTTGATTTCTTCTTGGAC
>NW_007771982.1:0-5074 GCF_000696425.1 Galeopterus variegatus | reverse complement strand
TGTGTGTGTGTGTGTGTGTGTGTGTGTAATTATTAGTCAATCTGGTGGTGATTTGTAAACAGCTATAATTTCAAATATTCACTGATATACTTATGTCAGGGACTGCAGAAAGGCTGCACAGAGTACCCTGTGTGTCTCTCACTCATCATGATGCATGTCAAATGCAATGAGCAGTAGAGCATAGCTGGCTTGTGGAAACTTCTCTCCATTTTCTCTGCTTCACTGCCTCTTGTCTTGACCCAGGAAAGATATGCCAGCATTTTAAGATCACACTTAAACTATCCAACAATACAAGTTATATAACTAATCAAGTTGAGGAAGAAAAATAAGCTATTGTTAGTTTGTTTTATAAATCAGAACTAATTTATTTATTTAAAGAAATTAAGAAACATGTTAGCAATATTAATTCAAATGTTTAGTGTATAAGTATGTAGTGCAAGTGTTTCTTTAAATTAATTATTTTAAAAAATTTGAAGTCCGTTTAGTCCATTTCTGTTGCTTGTAGCGTAATACCAAGAACTGGGTAATTTATAAGAAGACAAAATTTATTGCTTGCTGTTTTGGAGGCTGGGAAATCTAAACTCCAGGAAAAACATTTGGTAAAGGACTTGGTGGTGCTGACAGTGACCCAAGAGTCTCACATTGGGAGAGGGTGGAAGCAGAGAGAGAAAGACTCTCATGTGGTCTCCTTTTAAAGCCCTCAGAACCACTCCTGTGACCACCATTATTAATCTACTCACTAGGGCATGGCCCTCTCAATCTATTCACATCTTCAAGGCTCCACCTTTCAATTACCATAATAGGATTTCCCACGCTCGTAACAGTCACAGTGGGGATCAAGCTTCTAATACATAAAACTTGGGGGACACAATTCTATATGTATCAGAGGGCAAAATTTTAAGTAATATAAAAAGTTGATATATCTCAGCAAAATGCTTTCATTGAGAATAAGATCCAAGAATTAATAATGAATAAGATATTGTTACTATTTACATTTACTATATTACACTGTATTTACATTTAACATGTCTGCATCAAATAAGGAACAGTGGATTTTCCCTTTTTATGGGAAGATCTCTGTTGAAAAAATTATCATTAAAAATAAAATTTATTCTCATGCAAGAAAACCTCTCCACAAATGTAGAAGTGAAAGAAAACAATTTCTGTTATCAAATAGGAATTAAACCAGAATGTGATGTGTATCACAGGCAATGCTCTAAGCAACCACAAAGAGAAAAAGAAATCTCATCCTTTCATATAGCCAAGCAAATACAACACATTTCATATGTGTTCTCAAGACAATAACCAGTGCTCACATAAGAGGAATTGACAACACCATTTGTCTTGAGGGGACACAGTTCAAGCTTCAGTGTGTTTTGGAAGGACATAATTCAATCCACTACATTCTGCTCCTGGCCCCCCCAAACTCATGTTCTTTTCACATACAAATACACTCATTTCATCCCCAAAGTCTTGTTTCAATTCAAAATTTCAAATATCAATATTCTATCTGTGAATTAAAAGCAAGTTATCAACTTCCAAGATACAATGGTGGGACAAGCATAGGGTACATACTATTGTACAAAAAGGGAAGAAATAGGCCAAAAGAAATGGGTAACAGGTCCCAAACAAATTCAAAACCAACAGGGCATGCACTGAATCTTACAGCTGGAGAATCATGTACTTTGGCTTCATGTTCAATGGTCTATGTACACTAGTGTGGGGATTGGGTCCCCAGGTCTTCAGGCAGCTCCGCTCTTATGGCTTAACTGGTCTCAGGCCAACTTCAGCCCTCTCAGGTTGGGGTTGCATGCTGGTAGCTCCACAATTCTGGGATCTCCATGGTGGTCCTGCTCTCATGGCTCCACTAGGCATGGCACTGTTGGGGTCTTTCTGCTGCAACTTTCACTCCAGGTTTCCGTTCAGTGCTGCTCTAGCAAAAGCCGTATGTGGTGAATCCACCCCTGAGACAAATCTCTTCCTGGATCTCTAGGCTTTTCCATATATCCTTTGATATCGGAGTGGAGGCTCCCAGGCCTTCAGAGATCTGGTATTCTGTACAGAATTAACACCATATGGATACCACCAAGACTTCCAGCTTGTATTTTCCAAAGCTGCAGGTCCAGCCACACCTGGGGCCAATTTAGCCATGTCTGGAGCAGCCAAAGCAGCTGGGGTGCTGGTGCTAGAATCAGCTTCCTGAGGTGGCCCTGAGCAGTGAGCCCATGGAGAGTGCCTCAGGCCTGTTCCCCAAAACCATTCTTTCTCCCTAGGCCTTTGGGCCTGAAATGGAAGAGTTGGTCCCAGAGGCTTCTGTAATGCCTTCAGGGCCCTTCCCCCTTCTCTTGATAATCCCGTTCTTTTGTGTTAATCTTCTTAATACCATTTAATTTTTCTTCAGAAAATGCTCTCTGCTTTTCTATCACATGGCCAGGCTGCAAATTTTCTAAATCTTTACACTCTGCTTCCCTTGTAAATTCTGGCTTTATATCATGCTTTTGCTGCCATAACTCAGCATAGGCTGTTACAAACAGCCATACAGCTTCCTTAATGCTTTGCCACTTAGAACTTCCTTCTGCCAAATATGCTGGTTCTCATCTCTTAAGTTCCAACTTCCACAAAGTCTAGGGCATGGACACAATGCAGACAAGCTCCTTGCCAGTTCACAGCAAGGATGAGCCTTGCCCCAGTTTCCAAGAAGTCTCTTCTCATTTATATCTGAGACCTCCTCAGAATGGCCCTTAGAGTCTGTATTTCCATCAGTATTCTACTCGCCACCACGTAACCAGTCTCTAAGACATTCCAAACTTACCCTCATCTTTTTGTCTTCTTCTGAGTCCTCCAAATTCCTCCGGCCTTTCCTAAACACCCAGTGTCAAATTTCTTCCACATTTTTAAGTATCTATTATAAGCAGCACCCCACTTCTCTGGTACTAGTTTTATGTTTTAGTCCATTTCTGTTGCTTATAACAAAATACCTGGAACTGGGTATTTTATAAAGAAAATGAAATTTATCGCTTACAGTTTCTGAGGCAGGGAAGTCCAAAGTCCATCTGGCAGTGGTGACAGTGACCCAGGGGTCTCACACTGCAAGATGGTAGAAGCAGAGAGAGCAGAGGCAATTCCTCATTCACTGTCCTTTTAAAGCCCTAAGAACTATGCCCCTGACCATCATTTTTAATCCATTCACTAATATATCATCCTACAATCTAATCACCTCTTCAAGGCTCCACCTTTCAATTACCATAGTAGGATTTCCCACCTTCTTAACAGTAACAGTGGGAGCTGTTTCTAACACATAAAACTTGGGGGACACAATTCAAGCTTCAGTGAGTTTTGGGGGGACCTAATTCAATCTATGCTCTAAGGAAAGAGATGGGGAAGACTTTACTCATTTTCTACAGGGATAATTAAGCCTCTTATTTATTTTCTTTTTGCCTTTATATTCCATGTAGATTATGTACCTACAAAGAGATTACATTTTCAATACATGCTACTAAATTCTGCCATATGATATATGGCTCAATTTTAGGCCACTTTTCTCATAGGAGAGTTTTTGTTCTTAGAGATACATTATTTAATATTGCTTATAATTTGTTTGTTATTAGTTATTAGTAACACTAATAACTATATCTTGATAGGGTGATGGTGGAGGGAAAGAGGTGTCATGCACACTATCAGTGGATGTTGCTTTCAACAGAAGACGGAAGCATCATACTGAAACTGCTCTTTAATTATTAAATAACATGCTTTCCTCGGAGACCCTTTCTTAAAGTCTGCATTTTGGCCTACTATGCTATACAGAGAATTTGATTTCTTTATTATGTCCTTTGCCACCTTGCAGTTTGTTTACACATGTATATATGCATAAGCTTAGGCAATTACTAATGAAATTTAGTGCCTCTTCACTCATTTTCCAGAAAGGAGGGCGGGGGCGGGGAACTTGCAGTGAGCTTGAAGTAATAAATGCAAGCCTTATATAAACATTCATATTATTTTAAAGAGCATATGTGTTTGCTTTAAATTTACAATTCAGTTACTTTTTAAAAATTAAGCCTACAGTGATGTACATTTACTAAATCATAATTAA
Source organism: Galeopterus variegatus (assembly GCF_000696425.1). Taxonomy (NCBI): domain Eukaryota; kingdom Metazoa; phylum Chordata; class Mammalia; order Dermoptera; family Cynocephalidae; genus Galeopterus; species Galeopterus variegatus. Next base: position 984 of record NW_007771982.1, on the reverse strand, counting down.
ATTGAATTAAATATGTACTAAAAAGTTTAGATTTTGGTGAAACTTGTAGGAAAAGTTATCATTCAGGACTTCAGCTTAAGGAGACATATCAGTTTCACTTTAAAGACATAGTGACACCTCACTTTATTTGTGTCTATATGTGTGTGTGCATGAAATCAATTTGTGTATATATGAATATCTGTAAAATTATCTCTGTATGTAAAGTTAATTTATATTAATGTATACGTGTGTGTGTGTATATATATATATATATGGTTATTCTCTCACCCATAGATTATTGAACTCGCTATGATACCCTCAGTTAATTCAATATAGTGTTTTATTACTTTACAAAAGACAATGTATTTGAGGCATTACTTTTTATGATTGTTGCTATGTCCTTCAAGCTTTGAGGTGGTTATTGACATTGAGGAAATGTTCTGATTTCTAGTTTTAGATTAAACATAGCATTGAGATAAAAATCATATAATTTGAAGCCACACTGCTTTAGAGTTCTAGTTTAAAAAGGTATTAGCTGTATGACCTTGAGCAGGTTAAACTGTTTATGTCTCAGTTTCCTCATCTCTAAAAAGAGTCGAATAATCATAATTTCTTTATAAGTAGTTGCGAGTGTTCACTGAGTTAATATACACATCAAAAGGGGAAGTGTGGTACCAGGAGGAGGAAATTTGTGGATTTGTGTTTTAGTTTTAATTTTGTGGGCACCTACCAGAAGTTACCTTTTCTAAAGCACTAGAGAAGCCATTGCTCTAGCGGAATTTAGTTAAAAACTTGTGCTTTGGTCACCATGCAATGCAATAACCACTAAAACTTATTCATCCAGTCTAACTGAAACTTTGTACCCTTTGATTAACATCTCTCCTTTCTGCACTTATATATACAATTATTATTTGACAACTAAAATTAATTAATTAATTAAAAATAAAATACACCAAAAAGAAAAAAACAAAAAACCCTCCTAATTTTGGGGGGTTAATTGAAAGG
>NW_007771981.1:0-5075 GCF_000696425.1 Galeopterus variegatus | reverse complement strand
GGGTTTTTTTTTTTTTTTTTTTTTTCTATTTCTGTAAGGAATGTTGTTGTTTTTAAATGAAGATTGCATTGAATCTGTAGATCACATTAGGTAATATGGACATTTCACAATGTTAATTCTTTCATTTCGTGAACATGGAATGTCCTTCCATCTTTGGTGTTCTCTTTAATTCCTTTCAGCAGTGATTTGTAGTTCTCACTGTAGAGAGCTTTCACCTCCTTGGTTAAATTTATTGCTAAGTATTTTATTCTTTTGGTAGCTATTGAAAATGGGCTTGCTTTCTTGATTTTTTTTTCTGCTAATATGCTGTTGGGTAACAATATGCAACCGATTTTTATATATTGATTTTATACCCTGCAGCTTTACTGAATTTAACAGAGTAGGAATTTTTTAGCAGTCTTAAGTTTTTGTATGTATAGAATCATGTCATCTGAAAACAGGGACAGTTTGACTTCAACTTTTCATATTTAAATGCCATTTATTTCATTCTATTGCTCTAGTTAGTACTTCCAATACTACGTTAAGTAGAAGCAGTGAAACACTTCAGGATGTAAGACTGGGCAAAGATGGTATGAATAAGGTGCCAAAAGCCCGGGCATCAAAATAACATTTTTACAAGTGTGATTATATCAAACTAAAATGCTTCTGCACAGCAAAAGGAATAATTAATAGAATGAAAGGACAACTTACAAAATAGGATAAAATATTTGCGAACTACATATCTGACAAGGGATTAATATCTAGAATATACAAGGAATTCAAACAACAGTAAAAAAAATCAATTAAAAAATGGGAAAAAGAGCTGAATATAGATATACTATATCTATAAATATTAAATCTAAAAATACTAAAAAGAGCTCAAAGAAAGATATTCTAATGTCTAATAAGTACATAAAAAAATGCTCAACATCACTAGTCATCAGGAAAATACAAATCAAAACCACATTGAGATATCATCTCACCCCTGTTGGAATATTATCAAAAGGGAAGAAAATAACAAATGCTGGGCAGATGCTGGCAAAGGGGAACCCTTCTACAATGTTGGTGGGACCATAAATTAGTACAGCCTTTATGGAAAACAGTATGGAGATTTCTCAAACAACCACAGATAGTACTTCCATATGATCTGGTGATTCCACTACCGGGTATCTACCCAAAGGAAAGGAAATCATCATGTTGAAGGGTAGCATGAACTCCATGTTTGTCACAGCTCTATTTACAGAAGCCAAGATATGAAACCAACCTAAGTGTCCACTGACAGATTACTGGTTAAGGAAAATATTGTATATATGCACAATGGAATAATATTATGCCATAAAAAATGATGCCCTTCATCAGCCCTTCACAGCAACATGGATAAACTTGGAGAAAATTATATTAAATTTAATAAGCCAGGCACAGATAGAAATATACAATATGTCCTCACTCAAGTGAGAGCCAAAACAGAAAGAAAAAAAGCAAGCAAGCAAACAAGAAAGAAAGAAACCAACAAATACAATAATACATTGAACTTTTGGAAGGAGATAACAGAACTGTGGTTATTGAAGGGAAAGTTGGGGGATGGGGAGGGAGGGTTAGGAAGAAATTTGTTAATGTACACAAAGAATTAGTGCATTTGGTAATTACAAATATGCCAACTATCCTTATTTAATCATCACATATTGTATACAAATACTGGTAGTCAATTCTATACCCACAAATATGTATAATCAATTATGTTTTAAAAAAAGAAAATCAACTTTAAGAGTTTTTTTCTTTAAATAAAAATAAATCAAAATATGTTCTCAGACCACAATGTAATTAAAGTTGAAATCAATAACAGAAAGATAGCTGGAAAATCCTAAATATTTGGAGATAAATAGCAAACTGCTAAGTAGCACATGGATCAAAGAAGTCAAAGGCAAAATTAAAGGCAACATTTTTAATTAATTGAAAATGAAAATACAACTTATCAAAATTTGGGAAAGCAGCCAAAGCAGTGGTAAGAGGGAATTTCGTAGCAGTAAATGCATATATTAAAAAAGAAGAAAGATCTTAAATCTATAGTCTAAGCTTCCACCTTAGGAAACTAAAGAAAAAAGAGCAAGTTAAGCCTAAAGTATACAAAATAAATCATAAAAAATGCATAAACCAATGGAATTAAAAACAAATTGATAATGAAAATCCACAAAACTTGACTTGAAAGAAACATAAATAAAATTGTCAAATCTCTAGGCAAGCTAACCATGAAATAAAGGAAACAAAACAAAGAAAAAAAAATGAAAGAGTCACAATTCACTGCTGTTACTGATTTAAGGACTTCAAATTATAGTAAACAAATTTTATTAACAACTTTATGCTCACAAATATAACTTAGGTTAAATAGACCAATTCCTTGAAATATAGACACCAAAACAAACCCCTGAATATTACTATAGATATATAGTAAAGAAATAAAATCAATAATAACCATCACCAAAAGAAATTATCAGGCCTAAATAATTTGATTAGTACATTCTACCAAACACTTGAGGAAGAAATGATACCATACTCCATATTCTTCTCCATGTAGTAAAAGCAAAAGAAACACTTTCTAACTCATTCCATGAGGCCAGGATTAACCTAATACCAAAATTAGATAAAAGCATTATAAGAAAGGAGAAAGGAAAACTACAGACAATTATCTTTCCTAAACAAATATTTAAAAATTTTCAGGCAAGTAATCGCAAGTAAAATGCCATAATTTATCTAATAATTATACACCATTACCAAGTGGGATTTATTTCAGGTATGCATGCCTCATTCAATATTTAAAAATCAATTCATGCCATGCATATTAAGAACTAAAGAAGAAAGGCCATATGAGCATATCAATAGATTGAGAAAAATATGTGATAGAAATTCAGCACCTATTCATGATAAAAACTCTCACTAACATAGAAATATAGGGGTACTTCCTAAAATTGATAAAGAACATCTAACAAAAAACAAACAAACAATAGCTAACATCATACTAATGTTAAGAACTGGAAAATTTCCCTTTATAATCAGGAACAAGACCAGGAAGTCCCTTCTTGCCACTTTTTATCAACATTGTAATTGAAGTCCTAGTAATAAAAACAAACAATTAACATTATCTGCTATATTAAGAACTAAAAGAAGAAAGGCTATGTGAGCATATTAATAGTTTCAGGAAAACATGTGACAAAAGTTTAGATAATAGAAAAGTATATAGATAGGGAATAGAGAAACTCGTAAGTGGGAGCTAAGAGCAAAAGAAGGAAGGAAAGAGAGACCTCAGTGGTGCATTGGACTTGCAGAGGGAGAGAGCATTCCTTGGGCTACAAAGTGGAGTGGGGTATAAAGGGGGATGGGGAGGGAGGTTGGGGATAATTGGATGGGGGACATAGGGCACAAATGCAATTTGTGGTAATGGGCATGCTGCCAATATGGATCTGGCCTTCACATCTTGGGCATGAGGGGTGACAATCAGATTTGTATCTCATGAATATTCATAAGCAATTAAAAAAAGAAAAATAATATGAAATGAATACTAAGTGATGTGTATATCAAGTTTTGAAAAGCTAATAAATACTATGCAACACAAAATTCAAAAAGAAAAAAAAGAAGGAAAACCATCTTTTTTCACAGATGCTATGATGTCTATAAATGATTACAAAAATTCACAAAATTCTTAGGAAATAACAAATAATTATAACAAGGTCATAGTACACTAGGCTATTACACAAAAGTCAAAATTTCCAAAAAGAAAAATTGGACTTTGAAATTTAAAACATAATACCATGTACAGTAGCACCAAAAAAAAAGTATAAAGCTATCAAAATATCTACATGATCTGTATGTAGAAAACTATAAAAGTGATGCATGAAACCAAAGAAGATCTAAACGAATGGAAAAATATTCTATGTTCATGAATTTGAACATTCAGTATCTATAAGATATCAATTCTTCCCAAACTGAGGTATAGATTCAAGGCAATACTAAACAAAATCCCAGAATGTGAATGTGAAAAAAGTGACTTTAAAATTTATGTGCAGAGGCAAAATCCCAGAAAAACCAACACAATGCTAAAAAAGAACAACAAAGCTATAGGACTGACACTACTAAATTTAGTTCTTACTAACAAGACATTGGAAATAAGACAGCTTGATACTGGGAAAAGAACAGACACTGAGATTAAGGGGAAGAATAGTGATACCAGAATTAGACCCACAAAAATAAAGTTAATTGAGTTTCAACAAAGGCACAAAGACTGTTTAATAGAGAAAGAATAATCTTTTCAAAACATAGGGCTGAAATACTTGGAAACCTATATGCAGAAGAAAAATGAATCTAGGCACAAATCTTACACCTTTGTTAAAAATAAACTCAAATAGATCATATGACTAAACAACACAATACTATAAAACATGTAGAATAAACACAGGAGAAAAATCTTTGTGATCTAGCATTGGTCAATGAGATTTTAGAACAAAACCAAAAGCAAAATCAACAAAATAAAGTATTTAATAAATTAGACTTTGTTAAAATAAAAACTTTCTGTTCTGAGAAAGACACATTAAGAGAATCAAAAGATAAGCCATAGAATGGGAGAAAATCTTTGCAAAACACATAAGTTTTAAAGAACTTGTTTCCTAAACGTACAAAGAATTCTTAAAACCCAAGAATAAGAAACCAAACAACCCAACTAATAATGAGCTACAGATTGGAAGAGGAAACTCACTAAAGAAGATATACAGGTGTAAAAAATCATATAAAATAATGCTTTTTATAGTTGTTATCAGGGAATTGAAAAATAAAACAATAATGAGAAACCATTATATACCTATTAGATTGCATAAAAACCCCCAAAATTGTCAATGCCATATGCTGGTAAGTATGCAGAACTGCTACACTTCTCACTGTGTAAGGAAGACAAACAAACAAACAAACAAACACAAAAAGGATTACTCAAAACACTGTGTATGCATTGAGAAGCCTGAAGGGTCTGTATCCCAGAGAAAAACTGGATATACACCCATTCAAAGTTAGCTTCTGTCTTTTATTGTAAAAACAAGGAAGTTTCACAAGAAAAT
>NW_007771980.1:4396-5075 GCF_000696425.1 Galeopterus variegatus | reverse complement strand
AAAAAAAAAAGACAAAATTTTCACCACTTTTTCCCCCCAGAATGCAAATACTTTATATTTGATCCATAGAGAATACTGCCAGTAGATTTTAGACAAATAAATAATAGCCCTTTAAAATTAGCTCTCTCTCAAACTATTCGCTTGCTTCCTGGGCTTAGGAAAAAACAATTCTAATTTTGGTGTTCACTTATGATACCTTGTATGTACAATTTTTACTTGACTTAAATGTTATTTCCCTGAGTTTTTTTGTTACCCTGCTTTCCATATGTTTCAATCTAATAATGCTATTAAGCATTTTTAGTTTCTTACCTATGATTACATTTTCCACCTATGTACTCATCTATTTCATATATTTCTACCTTTTATATTTATTGTTGCCTGACGCTATCTCTGACCTCAAAGCAAATAAAGTAATATTTCATTTTTGTGGCCTTTGTACTCCCTTTGTTCCTTGGTTCTCAATGCTTTTAGGTTTGATTTTAATATTTAATTGTTTTTCTACTTCATCAACTTTGTGGAAGTATGATCACTTATTTAGAAGCATTTTGACTGAATAAGCCATAGTCCTAGCATTAGATAAAATCATTCTATATTATAATGATACATTAATTGAAACACATTATATAAATTACATGTGTGCATACATACATAGGGATATACGTAGACTTATAAATAGGTA
>NW_007771980.1:1745-3115 GCF_000696425.1 Galeopterus variegatus | reverse complement strand
TATCGTTACTTAGTTCTTAGAAAAATGTTTCCTTATTTGTTTCCTCTTCCATATATTTTAATCACAAAGTTTCAAATATTTACATGTGTTTACTAAGAACCTACGACATACAAGTCCCTCTTCTGAGACCCACGGAGGACCCCAAGCCGAGCCCTGCGCGCCCCTGTCTCCGGCTCTCCAGCCTGTTCCCCTACTCCTTCCCTTGTTCACTTGCTCCAGCCACACCAGCCCTTGCTGTTCCTCAAGCTCGCCTGGCACTGGCAGCCTCAGCACTTGAGCTCTGGTAGTTCTCTCCCATTTGCTGGTTTTTCATGCAGACATGCGAAAAGCTCATTCCTGCGCGGTTATTTTGTTCTGTCACCTGTACTACCTTGGCACTGCACCAGCGCTTCTACTATGGCACATATTTCATTATTCTTTATATCATATTTAGTGTTATACCTTAATTTTTCACTAGTAAACTATCAGGCTTCAAGGGCTGTATTGGGGAGAAAGGCACATATCCAAATAACTATATTTGTATGAGGGTACTTTGGAAAGTTCATGGAAAGATGTGTATTCTTTTATTTCTATTTTTCCTTGTATAAAGCCCCTCCTCTTTGCAAACCAGATAGTCCCATGCCTTGTACACAGCCAGAATTAATAGGTCTGTGATCTTAAATTGAAGTACCGGAAGAGAAATAAAAAAATTAATGCTACAAGTTAATGTTCCCCAAAGTGTAAGATATGCACCACCTTAAGTATAATGCATGGATACTGCTCTAATTACACAAAGGAAAATAGTTTACTGAGATGCTGATATGTCTTTAATACCTTGACGACACTTGATGAACTTACTTGTAACAATGAAAGACAGGCTACAGCCTTTTGCAGGTATGAGAATATAGCTAGAATTTTTAAAACATTGTTTTGTATTTATTATGTTAGTATTATATTTATCTTCTACTTCTGGTGAGTTATAGTGATTGTAAACATATGGTTCTGAATATTTTTGGTTTTTATGGTAAATATTAAATACTTATAACAAGTATTTATAACATAGGTAATGTATAAAGAGTAACTATTTAACAAACACCTGTATGCCCGGCCCGTTTGGCTTCCTATGTGGCGCTCCTAGGCAATCCACTATTCTCCGTCTGAATTTGCATTTCTCTTACTACTAATGAGGATAAATATTTTTACATGTTTACTGGAACTTCCTGCTTCCTGCTTGTGAATTGCCTGTTCCTGTTAATTTCTCATTTTTCTTATTTGATGGTTTGTGTTTTCCTATTGACTTGCGGATGTTTCTTATGTATTTTGGAAACCAGTAATTTTTCTAGTTATATGTGTTAGAAATATGTTTTGTCATCTTGTATCTTTTTTTTTTT
>NW_007771980.1:0-459 GCF_000696425.1 Galeopterus variegatus | reverse complement strand
AAAAATAAAAATAAAAAAACATTTTAAAACTTGTTAAAATTTCATTGGAATAGCATTGAATCTAAAGACCAATTTAGGGATAACTGACAACTTTATAGTATTGAGTCTTCTTATACGTGAACAAGTTACATCTGATCATCCACTTAGGTCTTTTGGAAAATCTTTCAATAATGCTTTATTGTTTCCTTCATAAACGTCTTCTACATTTCATAAGATTTATTTCTAAGTACCCCATTTTTGAGCTTATTATAAATGGGATTATTTTTAAATTTGTATTTTTTGCTTTTGGCTGGTGAATAAAAATCCAATTGACTTAAATGAGTTGGGACCCAGAAACTTTGTTAAAGTTTTCTTATAATAATAATATGTCTTTAGGCTCTTTGGGTATTATTTTATATGCAAACATATAACCTGCATATGACAGTTTAATGTGTTTTCAATTTCTATGCTACCTTTTTT